>NC_134501.1:12182977-12270477 GCF_040206685.1 Ascaphus truei
TCAAGGCGGAATATTTGATAAAAGGAACTACAGCTGTGTATGTGTGATATAGATATATACCTACATGAGATATACATACATACATACATGAGATACATACATACATGATATATATATATATATCTATATCTATATATCTCAAGGTTGAAACAGTCTGTCTGTGAGTGGGTTTACTGGCTTTGCATCTCATCCCAGGCTATGTTTAAAAGCTGTGTTTAAAGCAGCATGCATTGGCTTAAGGGTGTCCATGTAATGTGGGCTTGAGACAAAAGGTGGCACTGTGTACTCATTTGCATGTCATTTCCCAGAATCCCTTGCTGCAGTGGAAGCGCTGTATGCTAGGTGATAACGGTGAACAGCAGGGTTGCAGACCTGTCCGAGACATGTGAATGTGCTCACAAGAAATATTTTTATATGCTATATGGTGGAGGGTTTTAGTCACCGTTTCACTCACCATAACACACATACACACATACACACATACACACATACACACATACACACATACACACATAAACGTATGCGCTTGCACTGTATACACAGAAATGGACGGTGCAATGATATAGGGAATGATGTTCTGTTAAGTGACTAACATACAACACAAACAAGAGAAAAGAAAAATTCCCCAAAGCAGATATTGCCAAGATAGGTCCTACAGGTTCCCCTGACGAAGTCGCAGTAATCGCGACGAAACGCGTAGGGCTAAGATCACGGACTTATACATATACACTTATGAACTTATGAACTTTGCCTCCATATCATTTTTAACATTGATATGAACTACCAAAATATCCCCCTGTGGCGAATCTGCTGCCCATGGGAAGCTCATCGAGAGCTTGGCTACCAAGAACCACTATCACGAGACTTGTATTGGAGGAGGAGCATAGTGCAGACGCGCACACCCGAAGTCTTAGCGTGGAAGTGTACCGGTTTTTACACGTGGTTTTGGCGCACCGGACGGGACATCACAGTGGCGGAGGAGCGGGTGAAGTACACGAAATTATATTGAGTTCCGTGCCTATATTCTTTTTAAACATTGTGAGTAGCCGTGATCCATGCATTTTGGCATTTATTACAATTGTTTGGCAATATTAAGCTATGGGAGCCGCACTGTCTTCTTTTTGTTATATATATATATATATATATATATATATATATATTTTAATTTGTACTGTCGTCACCTGGTGCCTCAGTGTCCCCAGCAGACTGTCCAGGTTACAGGTCAATGATTCGATAGACACTTGTGGATCCTCTACTGGAAGGACGGTAAAGCCTCGGCCACAGTCATCGAACAGAAAGTCCCGGCCCTGCGAAAGGACGAGACTCCGGATTATTGCAGTCCCAGAGGGGCTAGCAAGGCACCGCTTCAACCAATTATCTTATATATTGTACTCCAACTCACTGCTCCCTGGGAGCACACCCACATTCAGGAATTTATTCCCATAACGTCAAGCAATGTTGCACAGGGGCTCCACACTCACCATGTGCAAAATGAGGACACGCGCCGCCTGCAGGACATCTGAAGAAACTACCTGCAGGGAACAAAGATGGACAGAAATATATAGACCATCACACGATGGATTGCATTGCCCAATTATAGGCGCATATGTATACAGACACACATACATACATACATACAATACACAGAACTCATAGCCAACTTTCGGAGAACTTCAGGAGGTAGGTAGGGTCCCGGGGGAGGAAGGGAAAGAGAGGAGAGTAGTTCTGCCCCTGACTATATGTTAGTCCTATATTTAGATATATCTAGACCTTGGTTTCTACTCTTATCCGAGTACAACCTCAATCCCACTGTTGATGGATTACAATCTCTTCATGGCATTGATGAAGGTGCCTCATGACATACAGCACAATGGAAAATGCTCGTGTTACTCACTGTGTACCCAGCCCTGGCACTCAGATGTTCTGCAGCCACCAACAGTGCGTTCAGAGTGGCTCCTCCACTGCCTACATGGGATTGGGGGTCCTCCACGGTAAGGAGGAGGGTTCCAGAGGGCAGACCACCACGGCGCTGCCTTATCTCCAACTCTGGAAGGGATGATAGACATATCACGAGACGGCAGGATAATCAAAGGTATGCTAGGCGTTTGAAGATGTAAGATGAGATGGTCCTCCTTAAGGGGGGTCGGAAGGAGAACTGGGAGCAAGTTGGAGAAGGGAAGTGAGGTTTGTCATGATAATATCCTGAGATCTTAAGTATTTTTATCAATCTGGTGCTTCAGGGGTTAATGTGGTTGCCATTTCTCTTAAAAATGCAAGATATTGGGTTGATGACCGGTCAAGAGCCTTCCTGGGTCTGTGTAAATCTACAAAAAGAGAGCTCAATAGGGGAGGGAGAGGAGTTCAACAAGGTGTGTTTTTGAATCGGACACGTGAATTCTCATCTTTCCTACACCCGTGACATCTCTCTGGGAAAAGCCTATGACATGTGGTAAAATATATACATTTCTATGTATGTTTTATCTTATTTTAAGAAACAATTCTGCATTTACTGTAACTATATGTTCTTGTAATAAACGTTTTTTCTGTAATTTAAGTGTGTGTGTGTATGTATACATGTATATGTTAAACAATTCTTTAACAAAAAATGCTTTTGGGCTCTGAACGAAGTGTTACATGCTTTGTAGAGAGTGTATTTACAGTTTTGGACACCTTTTGCTACAACAGATTTGTGTGTTAAGTAGATAGTTTATTCTATAATGAACAGAGACTTGAGACCCTGGTACATATATTAATTAACATATTTTGCCTATTTCTTTGGTGGTGGTGGTAGTAGTGAATAGATCTGATCACCATTGAGTAAGTGGTTAATATTAAACTCACTCAAAGTAGTTAGTCAGAGAGTGTATTTACAGTTTCGGACACCTTTTGCTACAACAGATTTGTAAGTGGTCTAATGTCGAGGTGGAGAGAGCCTGGTGTGAGGGGAAAAGACAGGGAGATCTATGTGAGGAGCAAACAGAGGAGAGAGTCTGTTGCAAGGAGACAGGGGATGAGTGAGGTCCACATGAGGACGAAAGAGAGGAGAGAGGCCTGGTGTGAAATGCAGTGTAAGGCCTGGTGTTTGCAGTAAAGAGTGAGGTCTGGTGTTAGGTTTGGGGTAGTCCTTACCTCGCTGGAAGGCGCAAACACTGTCCTTGTGCTGACAGGTAAGTACCAGCACAGTCCAATCTGCCTCGTTCGTCCCCATCCTGATCAGCAATCCGTCACAGCACCCTGCACAGGGAAGAGGTGACCCAGTAGGATTGGGCAATAAACCATTTGGAACCATAGCAATATTAAGAAATGTATTGTGATAAATATTTGTTGAATAGGAAAACGTTTTCAATAAATGTTGTAATAATAAAGCATGGGGGGAGGCGGGTGCTGCAGAACCTGAAGTGAATAGCCGCATATAGCTTGAGAACGGTGGCATATCGAGCAATTATGTATATTTAAGCACTCATTTTCTTTACCAAAACGGATAACAAACCACACTAAACCCTAAGGATGCCTCCTAAAGGTAAGATGAAATCCCAAAAAAACCTAGGAGACTTTTTCTGCCGACAGGAAGGCTCTCGGGCTGCCGACCCCATGACAGTCGGAGACTGAAGGTGAAGGAGAAACCCCAGACCTCAACCTAAATAGAGAAAGTAGTCCCGAAGGGTCCAATGGCTCCGCCATTGGACCCTTCGGGACTACTTTCTCTTCAATCACGTTTGGCGTGACGCACCCACTCATCAAGGACAGAGCTGTGCTTTAAGGGAGTTCTCACAATCACTGGTTGATACGGTATGTACTCTTTGTTTTGCTGGGGGCTTATGCAGGACCTTTATGGTATATATGGAGATCTGTGTTAGCCGTCCAGCGTAACTAGTACACTCCTATGTTTACATTACTACATTGAGTCTCCCATAGCACTTCTACATGCTCTAAGTACCTTGGTTATAGACTATTACTCTGAGTACGCATATATACTCCCAGGACAGCTGAGCCCTGATTATTGGGATAATATCCCTCACCCACTACTCAACCTAAATAGCACAAAATGTGATTATAGCAGATTTACTAACCCCAAAGCCCTTATAGTGCCGGCGACGTCAGGCTACGCTTAGTGTGCCGGTGATGTCAGGCTACGCCTATAGAGCCGGCGACGTCAGGCTACTGTCGCTGAAAAAATAAAATTGAGATGACTTCCAGCGATCGCAACCAAGCCATCGCTTCGTCCTTACTATAAGCGCACACGACAGCGGCCATGCATTTGTTTTGACGCAACGTCGCTGGCACTATAAGCGCAGCCTAAGGGTAACTATGTTACCTGGTAGCTAAAGAACTTGGAGGAGTTTTCCTCACCAAGGATTATAAAACCATATATCAAGCTAACGACCCCCAAATTACTGCAAACCCTCCACGCAGACCTACACATTTGGACAAATGTAAATATCTCCTGGATTGGGAGAGGACAATCTGTAAAAATTAATTTACTACCTAGGCTGTTTTCACCCTCATTACACGGAAAGACATTCTCAAGCTACAAATCACTCGTTCTGAAATTTAACTGGAACAGAATTAGACCCTAACCCATTCCTCAAGAGCAGGGGGCTTGGCTCTACCTTGCCTAAACTCATACTCCAAAGCGGCACTAATGTGCCAGCTGGTGCCATGGCATGCAAATCAAGAACTAAGGAGACGAGTCGCGCTCAAAGACGCCGTGGACCATCCGGTCAAATTAGATATGCTACTATGGCTTCCCCCCAGGGCAGGACAATCATCTAGAAGTCGTTAGCTACCTTCTTTAATTTCTTGAAATTGTGGGAGAAGCTCAAATGGAAATACAAGCTGACTTCAAGAACTCCCCAATGTCCCAGCTACTGGGAAACCCTGAATTCGCCCCAGGTCTATCTCGATATGCATTCTCACATTGGTCCAGAGTCAAAATATCCAGACTGAATAACGTAAGCCTAGATTTAAAAGACAATTTAAATAGTTCACGGCAGACAAAATCCTGCTACCAAAAAATGATCCCACTATCTACAGATTAGGGTGTTCTATAGCCAAATCAATCCGCACACCGCACTTGAGGATTTTAGCTTGGAATCGGAAGGCCAGAAAACCCTTCTCACCACTACATCCATGTTTTACCGTTCCAGTGATCGGTTCCCACAACAAGCTAAAATTCAGAGCACAATTGGAAGAGCACCTGGATGAGGTGCTTGATGGAGACAATTGGACAGATACATTTGACAGAGGAGCCAGTAGTTACATTTGCACTTCTATTAAAGAGAAAACCTACAAAGTTTCATCTCCTCAGACCTCGCGGCGTCATGACGTCGCTGCGTCACGACACCATGCAGTGTCACACTGTCATGGCAACATGACGCCATTTCACGTCGCAGCGCCATGACGGGACGCTGTAGGAGGGGAGATGCCAGGAGATGCTGCCGGACCAAGTAAGAGATACTTCAGAGGCCCTGCGCTCTCCCCCCCGACAATCAGTTTAACAGCTGTGGGTGAGAGCGCAGGGACTCGTAACCTGGCACCGATGGAACCGCCATGAGGCTGGCCCTGAATGTTATTATAGACTGTATATAACCAAATGTATATATTTGTACTCATGCAATGTTGGGGGCAACATAGGGATAGATCTTTGGTTCTTGTAGAAATAAAGGGGTATCATAGCAAATCTGGTGCAAAATTGACGCTAATTGCTTCATTTTCATCTTGCGTCAATGTATCAAGGTAATTGCTCCAAGTTTTGCGCCACTTTGCAATTTGTGTCAACAGGAGTTACAGGACGCACAGATTAGGAGATGTAGCAAAGTCTTGGTATCTTGTATTTGCGTCAAATAAATCCACCAGGTCAAATGCAAGTAAGGCTGCATCCATAGAGCCTCAGCCCGCGCTGCTCCGCGCTGAGACTCGCCTGCCCGATCAGCAGCGATCCCATGGACTGGTAGGCGAGCCAGTGTGCGCGATCGGGAGGCGGGGCAGTGACATCCCTGGACCAATAGACCGCGACGCGCCGATGTCAACGTCATAGCGCCGTGACGTTGACGCTGCTTTGCTGTGATTGGAGGTTTTCAGCCGACAGCGCGCTGAAAAACAATTCCGGCTGTCGGCTGAAAATCCCAACGCCTCAGCACGCCTGCGGACGCTCGCGTGAGCCCCCTCTCAAGACATCCTTATTGAGGATGCCGGGGCTCATCGCGGAGCGTCCGCACGGTGCAGCGCTGCTTGTCCTTCCATGGACGCAGCCTAACACTTTGATATATTTGACACACAGACGAGCAGAAAATGGAGCAACGCGTGAAATCAAATATCTATTTGCACTTTCTTTATGTTGATATATTTTCCCCAAAGTGTGTCTACCTATGAATTCTACATGCATGAAACATCTTGCATCCTGTCTCTGCCTCTATTCCAGGAAGTGCCTAATTAAACAGAACGTGGGGCACTTTTTGCACTGTAAACACTAGTTGCAAATGCAAAATGAATTTGCACTGCAATAAAGCTCCATGATCTGTGCCAAGTACAGGCCTTTATTTATTTAAACAATAAATAATATTCTGAATTACTAGTGCATTAGACAACATAACTCTATCAACATAACATTGGAGATGCCATCAGGTTGTATTATTATTTGATCTCGTTTAAACAATGAGCAATTGTGGCAGAGATAGTGATCTGCTCCTGTCCCCTGCACAGAGGGGTAGTGACCTGCCCCTGCCCCCTGCACAGAGGGGTAGTGACCTGCTCCTGCCCCCTGCACAGAGGGTTAGTGACCTGCTCCTGCCCCCTGCACAGAGGGGTAGTGACCTGCCCCTGCCCCCTGCACAGAGGGGTAGTGACCTGCTCATGCCCCCTGCACAGAGCCCCCACCCCCATCCAGGCTCTCTCAGCACTCACCTTCCAACACTGGGTCAGCTGGCTGGAGAATGGAGTGTGACACGATCACGTGACCTTGCAAAGCATCATGGGTGTTGTAGTCCTCCAGGCACATCCTCTATTTTTTGAGCATGCAGATTTCTGCACAGCACATGCTGGGGGGGGGGGGGAGAGAGGGGATATTGAACTACATAGACATGAAAACATTAGTATAATATAATGTATTTAGGAAGAACTATATATATATAGATATATATATAACCCACTTAGCAAGGACATCTCAGATTTTCCCAATGCATGTGTTTTAAGAAGATAAAAAAGGACAGATTTTATGTAGATACAAAGTGACACAATAGTGAAATTGCTCTTACTCCACAATAATTAAAAGCTTGTAGACTGCAAAAGCCCTGTATAATTATATATCTATATGTATACACACATACACATACACACACAGTATTTCATCGATTCTGAGACGCACCGTTGATATAATAAAAAAAATTGGGGAATAAAGAAACACTACATTAAATGTGCAGAAAATATACACACATATACACACACACACACACACACACACACACACACACACACACACACACACACACACGCACACGCACACATACACATATACACACACACACACACACATATACACACACACCCCTGGAACTGAAACATGCTATTTTCAGCTCCAGGGGTTCCAGGTTCTCAAGATACATACCCCCGAAGGCACCGTCAGTACCATCTTCTCAAGGGGAAACAAAATGGAGGTTTAAATCTCCCACGTTACACAGACCAATAGGAAGCTGCAAAGTCATCTGGCGTGGCTTCCTATTGGCTCATGTAACGCAGGGTATTTAAAAACTAGGAAGTACTGGCAGCACCTTTCTCAATAAGTATCTCGGAAACCAGGCGGTTCCTGTAGCTGAAATTAACACGGTTTGGCTCAAGAAACCTGCTGCTTTATAATGTTGCTGTTTCCTATTGGCCCACATTACATGGGCGATTTGAACCGCCATTTTGTATCTCCTGGACGGAGGATACTGCAACGCCAGAACTTTTATCAATAAGATTCTCAGTAACCGGGGGATCCCCGGAGACCCCCAGGTTTCCATCCTGTAATAAAGAAACAAACAGCTGGGATTGCTGCTTTAAGTATAACTGTATCTTTAACAAAACTCCCTTATTTAATCATTGATGTCATTTTTGTGCCTGTTCTCTTCCCACCTCTAAAGCAAAGCAGAAGCCGTGACACTGGTTTTATTATTCATGGGAATGACTTCATATCGATGTATAATAAAATATTAAGCTGTACGATAAGGGCTTAGCACGCATGAAAAAGTCAGCAGCTGTTCCAGTATTTCTGTGCAGATTTTATAAGAGCAGACCAACCACAATATGATTTCATTTCTGAATTGTTACATAGTTTCACAGTAGATGAGGCTCTTGACTTCTAATAATGACAATCAGATAACTCAATGGATCAACATCCTTCCCATGTATATTTATTTGGTATATCCCTGTATACCTTTCCTTTCTAAAAAGATGTCCAACCTTTTTTTGAACAAATCTATTGTATCTGCCATCACAGTCTCCATGGGTAATGAATCCCACACTGTAACTGCCCTTACTGTAAAGAACCCTTTTCTTTGTTGCTGGTGAAATCTCCTTTCCTCCAACCTTAAGGGATGATCCTGTGTGCTTTGTACTGCCCGTGGGATGAACAATTCTTTTGAAAGCTCCTTATATTGACCCTGAATATATTTGTATATAGTTATCATATCCCCTCTGAAGCCTCTTTTCTAGTGAAAACAAATCTAAATTAGCTTGTAAATCAGATGTTCCATCCCCTTTATTAATTTGATGGCTCTTCTATGCACTTTTTCTAGTTCCATAATGTCTTTTTTATGGAGTGGTGCCAAAAACTGTACTCCATAGTCAAGGTGTGGTCTTACTAATGCTTTGTAAGGGGCATAATTATGTTTACTTCCCTTCCATCCATTGCCCGTTTAATTCAAGATAAGATCTTATTTGCCATTGCAGCTACTGCATAACATTGGGCACTATTGCTACGCCTGCTGTCTACAAGGACTCCTAAATCCTTCTCCATCAAGTAATTATTTTGCCCCATTTCATTTGTAAGTCACCTCTTTATTCTTGTTTCCCAAATTCATAACCTTACATTTATCTGTATTAAATCTCATCTGCCATTTACCAGTCCAAGTTTCCAGTCTTCCCAAGTTCTTCTGGAGAAAAATTACATCCTGCTCTGATTCTACTACCTTACACAATTTTTTGTCATCAGCAAAGACGGAGACGTTTCTCTCTATGCCGACCTCAAGGTTATTAATAAACAAGGTAAAAAGCAGGGGTCCCTGTACCAATCCCTGAGTTACTCCACTTGCAGCTTTAGCCCACCCTGAAAATGTTTTCAATCCAGGTGCGTATATTTTTACAGAGTCCAATTTGCTTTATTTTGTACACCAATCTCTTGTGTGGAACCGTAACAAAAGCTTTTGCAAAATCTAAGTAGACCACATCAACTGCATTAACCTGGTCTAAATTCCTACTTACCTCCTCAAAGAAACTAATAAGGTCAGTTTGGCACGACCTATCCTTCATAAATCCATGCTGACTATAACTAATAATTTTGTTTTCTATTAGGTATTCCTGAATATTATCCCGTATTAAACCTTCAAGCAGCTTCCCCACTATTGATGTTAGGCTTACAGGTCTGTAATTCCCCAGTTGTGATCTAGCCGCCTTTTTAAATATAGGCACCACGTCTGCTTTACGGCAATCTTGTGGTACTGAGCCTGTGGAAATGGAATTCTTGAGAAGCCCTTGTTCATTCATTCGGTCGTCATGAGTACGGATTTGGGTCCCCAGCTTCTGGTAGAAAGAGAGACAGTCGTAGATCAGGTCCCAAAGGGAAAACAGTTATCCCAAAGCAAACCCCAGGTAAGCCTTTGAAGTGGTGCCCAGTACCTAGACAGCTGGAATTCCCCCTGTATCCCCTGTTTTGGTTAGTGTAAGGTCAGATTGTGTTTTGTGTTGTGGCTGCTGGCTCCGGACGGAATATATACCCTAAATTGAACTGCTTTGTCCTGTTTTGTGCCTTGATCCCGCGAAATAGTTTTGGTCTCCCGTGACACGGACCATTTTTCTCCTGTATTTTTTCCTGCAAGAACTTCATCTCAATTGTCACATGGACTTACAATTATTGACCCTGCCCATGAAACATGTGACCAGAGACTGATAATAGTTCAAATCAAATAAAGTATTTATATCTCCTTCTCTCTCTCTTCTCATTCTCTCTCCTGCACCTCTCTACCTCTCCCTCTCTTTCTCTCTTCCCTTCTCTCTCACTCCCTCTACTCTCTCCCTCTCTCCCCTTCTCCCCCAGGTAGGGGGAGCTCAGGGGCCTGCTCCTCAGACAGCACAGCAACTGCAGGTTGGACAGAGCTGAATCTGCAGGATAACATGCTGCCGGGAGACAGCGGGGGGAAGCCTAGACGTGCCATGCCAAAAAAATCAAACACCCTCCAGCACTGCTCCCATGCTGGACTGCAGCCACACACCAGCAAGATTATTAACCCGGCAAGCCTCGCAATAGTTCCTGCCAGTGCCGGCTGCAGGCTAGTGCGGGAGGGCACAAAAGGCCAGTACAGGATGGCAGGATGCTAACTGACCAATGTGGGCCCCCTTAAGGCACGGAAACAAGACTCTGGTGGCACCTGCAAAAAGCCGGCTCTGTAAATCTGCCGTTTTAAAATGAAGAGTCTTTGTTGATCCCATATAATATGTTTATTTCACATGAGACCATGTTATGATCACGGTTTCCCAAATGTTCCCGGACTTGAATATTTGTTATTACTTCTACATTGTTTGATATTACCAAATCCAGTATTGCCCCTCTCCTCTTTTAGCACACCCAAAAACCTGTTTCCTTTATGTGACCTTCCTCACCCACTGCAAATTTCTGAGGAGGGGGGCACCAGCAGAGGGGGAGAGCAAATAGAAAAGTTTGCACCCCCCCCCCTGCCCTACACCCTAATCTTTCTTGGTCTCTGAGTATCCTGTGTCCCCTCTGTGCTGGAAGAACTATTCCCCTGGATGCTAGAGGAATCAGTCTCCCCCAGCCTTGCCATTCCTGCACTGACACTCCCAATATCTTCATTCAATTTGGCAAATTTATTGGGATGGGTTAGCTCAGAACGGCCCGTCTCTTCCTCTTCTAGCTGTTACCCACCTACCAATTCTTGATCCTCCGTCACAGCTCCACCTTCTGCACCACTAGTCCCAGCCAGGGCACCCTCAGTGAGCAATAAACTCCTTTTAAGATTGCCAATGTCCCTCAACAATTTGAGACTCCAAAGAGACCACTTGCTCACACTTCTCGCAGAGGTATGCTCCCTGGAACGGCTGCTCCAAGTGCACATACAGTGGCAAGATGTGCGCTGAATGGTATTCTCAACCCTGCTCATTTTTCAAATATAGTTTATTAAAGTGGAAAACAAGAAAAAAACAGCGCACAACGCACATAGTGAAGTATGTTGAAAATAAATTATGTTATTTAAGATAATAATTCTGCGTACATCAATTATGATAATATAAGCAATTCCATGTATTAGGTCATGGGATACCAGACACCAGGATGTAACAGGAACAGTCTCAATTCTGCACCCTCTGATGGTCTCAATCAATGTCTTCTGGGACGCGCGGTTCTCTCTCAGGTAGGTGGCTGCTCCAAGAGTAGCACTATCAGTCCTCCTTGATGAACCCGTCCCCTCTGACGTCCTACTCCAGTGGTTATGAACTCAGATGGTAAAGAAAGTCCAAAGTCTCTGGGTAGGGGTAGGTCTCCCTTGGAGGCACTCAGTGTGTTAAATGTAACCTCTGGAGACAATGCTGGTCGGAATCATATACCCAGGGATCTATACTTCGCACATGTAATGCGATTAGCTAGCCAGAGTAAGGTGTAACAGAAAACCCTTCAGGCTCATATATAAGAGCACTGCTAGCTGCCAGCTGTTCAGTGTATAAACCGGCAGACCGCCACGAGGTAACGGACGGGAACGGGATCAAGAAAAGCCGTATTCGTCAGCGCACTGTGCTAGAGCCTAGGGGGTTACCTGACACGCTCGCAAGTGAAGTAATCCTACGCGTTTCGTAGCATTAGGCTACTTCAGGGATTGCACATACAGTGGCAAGATGTGCGCTGAATGGTATTCTCAACCCTGCTCATTTTTGCAAATATAGAGTATTAAAGAACCAGTAGCCTCTTTTTGTTGTTGTTGTTGACTAAGTAGGATACAGAGGGTCTCTGGAGTAGACGCACGTTAATTTCAGCATTGGGGGCCTCCTGCTTCCTGAGATATTTACATATGAAGGGACCAATAGCAACTGTATCCCTTGAGGCTACCTATTTCCCCAGGGTCCTTTAAACCCCTATGAGATACCGGCAGGACCTTTAGAGATAAGTATCTTGGGCAGTGTGTCCTCAGTGTTGAAATTACTGCAGTTCAGCTCCTAGGACCCAGTTTCCCCATCTAGGGGGATTTTTTTTTTTTTGTTTTAAAAGTATTGGTGCACCCAAATAAAAAGAGACTTTATTTAAAAAAAAAAATATTGGTGCTTTAAGTGCTAACAGATGTATGTATGTCTTTATTTATATAGCGCCATTAATGTACATAGTGCTTCACAGCAGTAATATACGTGACAATCATATAAATAATAAATAATCCATAATGTGGAGAAGTGCTTCAGACATACATTTAGAAAAAGGAGTCCCTTCTCTGAAGAGCTTACAGTCTATTAATTAAATAAATTAACAACCTTGTTTCCAAATCTCCTTACTTTCAACCTCTTCTGCAACTCAGTCACACAGCTCAGTGCATGCAGGTTATATTGTGTAATAAACCTTAACTGCAACTATGAAACATCTTGTAACTCTATATTATAATGGAATGATGATACATCTCTTATGATACAAGAATAATAAGCGGATTGTAGTTTTAAAGTAACACAAACTGCACATTAAAAAAAGTCTACTGTTACAGAATGCAGAAATGTGTAAAACCTCCAGTTAATTTCCTGTACAAGAAATTCCTATTGATTCCTCTCAGTCCCGTTAACTACCGTATGAATACCACACTGTAAACCCTCGTCCCCAAAAGCATCCCTGGGAATTGTAGTTTTTTCCTCACATGGCGTCATGTCCCACTGACCCCACACTGCCAGCTTTGGAGACTTCAACCCCCAGAGAACTTTGCGCCAGTCCCCTCTTAGACCTGGTTCGGCGATCATGGGAGTTGTAGTCATCAAGCGGCTCCGTTCACTTTACTCGTGGTGGCTCTCCACCGTTTAAAAAAACTCAATTTCCCAGCAGCCCCCGGGCCCCGCAACCTACTGCTGTTTGAAATATCTCTTCTGCTGCTTCTAGGGGGCTGGGCAAAGGGGGGTTCTTCTCGCATTGTGAGTGCTGGAGATAAAAAGAGGAGACGAGGGGATTCTTTTTTGCAAAGGACAGCAACAAAGGCCTGTATCTAAAGAAGTGTAGGAAGGTAACATAATATCAATTATTGTCGGATTTTTCTTTTATTACCATGTAAGCTCCACATCTGTGATCAGCAGGCTGGTGGGACTGCATTTTCTGGCTGTCTTTCTATCATTTATTCATGCTTTTGGCAGGGTAAAGATGTGATTTTTTAAAATTATTTTTTATTTATTTATATATATATATAATGCATGTCTGATGGGTGGGAATTAAGGATGCAGCTCAGAAGCCTTTGTGGTTAGGAGTTTAGACCTAATTAGCATTGTACTTTTGTGATTGTAGCATATAGGCTGTATCTATTCACCACTCCCAGGCACTTTTAACCCAACCCTTACTGCACAAAAACGCAGCCGGATCTTACCAAATCTATTCCTTCCCCTTCTTTGATTCATCAGCCCTTCCAATTCCTTTTTTTTACAGTGAAAGCCAGAGGGTGGGACCGGTGTAGCAGAGAGATTAGATCTTTTGCATTGTCAAACATCAATTCTCTTTTATTCCAATGATTCTTCCTCCCCTGCAGTGTGGGTTAGGAGTCAAGTTCAACCCTGTGGTCAGTCATCCTGTTTGCACAGCAGACCTAGCTGTGTATTTAACAGCTGGCAAAACAAGCATATCCCTAATGTATCAAACCAACCTGGCTATTTTGAGAGTAAAATGCACCCCCCCCCCCCCCCCCCACACCTACAAATGAATGAGCTACACTATATAATGATGCAGTGCATTTGTACACAGGTGTAGCAAAACATTATTTGTACCCTTTCATTTTGGGAAAAATACATGTGGACAAAAGGGTCTGCACCTCATAGCTGAGATGTAGAACCCATAACCATTCTGGGATGTTGACTTGTGCATTGCTACCATTAATAATTAATGACCAAGTGTGGAGCCCTGTCCCAAAATCCGAATTTGTCATGCTAAGGATAAAGGGTTGCAGAATATTATTGGTGTTTCGCAAGCGTAATTTATTGAAAATCTGAAGTGCAACCTCTTTTTGGTCTCTGTCTGGCATGTGGCATTAATATAAGCGTATAATAGAGTGAAAGCATGTGAGTGTGTGTGCAAATATGTACCATTGTATTGGACTATGGGCCATTTTTACAAATCGTGCTACCTATTCACTTTGCTCTGCGATGGGTTGCTAGCAAGTCTAGCAGGGAAGCTCACACTTGTGCTTAAAAAAATACTTGTCCTGTCTATTGTCCTAGTAGACAAAGCTTTAGCTGGTTAGCAGTAAACAGCAATATGCAACGCAGGACTTATATTTTTCAGATGACTCATATAGTGGGTATTTTAGCCATTACACCACTGGTGGAAAGGATTGTATGGAATTGCTGTCTTGTTCTGCGCCCTCCACAGAAACTCATGCTTTGGCCCATAATGCAGCTGAAAATACATAGTGTAGCTGGCTTCCTTAGAAAGATTAAATCCCCTAGGCCCATATTCACTAAAGGATGCTAAACTTTAGGAAGGAACCATTTAGTGAATATGGGCCTTGGAGTGCAAAGGTTTTCATATATTTCTTATCCTATGAAGAATTAATGTTTTATTTTTCATGGGTCTTGTGAATATTTCATCTTGCCAAGCTTGTCTTGCCCGTTTATGCTGTTTTGATGATGGCATCCTAGTTGCTTTACAAGAAGGGGAATATGTGAAGATTGCCAAGAGACTTGTAGAAGAGGGGTCCACCATCTTCTCACCAAAAGACTGTAACTTAACCTACCTCATTTGTTTTCTTTTTGTTGTACTTCCCCTTTAGCCGTTTTGCTAAAATGGCAGTAATTCATGTGCACCTGTTTGGAAAGGAGTGCTGCGTTGTGCTCAGGAAATGAACACGTTGTTCGTGTACCATGTGATGTCAAGAAATAACAAGCATTTTTTTTTGGGGGGGGGAGAAAATGAATAAAAGAAAGTGGGAGGATGTCGACAGACTCCCATCTGCAGCAGTGACCTGTATATGGGGTCCGTCCCTCCTAGGACCACAGTGTACTAATGGCAGTGACCTGTATAAGGGGTCCGTCCCGCCTAGAGCCACAGTGTACTAATGGCAGTGACATGTATATGGGGTCCGTCCCGCCTAGGACCACAGTGTACTAATGGCAGTGACCTGTATATGGGATCCGTCCCGCCTAGAGCCACAGTGTACTAATGGCAGTGACCTGTATATGGGTTCCGTCCCTCCAAGGACCACAGTGTACTAATGGCAGTGACCTGTATATGGGGTCCGTCCCTCCTAGGACCACAGTGTACTAATGGCAGTGACCTGTATATGGGATCCGTCCCTCCTAGGACCACAGTGTACTAATGGCAGTGACATGTATATGGGATCCGTCCCTCCTAGGACCACAGTGTACTAATGGCAGTGACATGTATATGGGGTCCGTCCCTCCTAGGACCACAGTGTACTAATGGCAGTGACCTGTATATGGGGTCCGTCCCTCCAAGGACCACAGTGTACTAATGGCAGTGACATGTATTTTTTTATTTATTTGTGCACATTTCTCTATTACAAGTGAACATAATATAACATCGTATAGAACGACGGGCGTTGACAAATATCAGTGTTATCACTTCAATGTTGTCAAACACCCGGAAAATGATATATGGCCCATTCAGATTAAAAGTACAGAATTAATTTCACAGTATTTTATCATAAGAAATTGGCAAATATCCCGGTCCGCGTTAGAAATATACAGCGGAATTGCTGTGTGCCATTTTAAAGGTGGAAATGATATTTTCTTCTATTTTAAAAAAAGTTTAATCTGGTAGACTTTTTTTTTTTTTTAACGTTGACATATACAGTTAACAAAACAGGAGGGGGTGAAAGGGAGCGAACTCTAGGAAATGGGATACATATCCTGTGGCTTGGAATAGTAAAGAGAATTGAGATGAATAAGGGCTTTACATCTGTATTACTATGCCATATTATTATAAAGCCATCTTTGTTTCCTGATTCTTGTCTGTCTCTCGTCCTTTTGGCATAACCTTAAGGGCAGTGATATGTTTGAAGGGGTCAGCCCTTCCTAGAGCTGCAGTGTACTAATGGCATTAACCTGTTTAAGGGGTCACCGCTGTGTGATTTGCTGCCTCTTTGTACCGATCGATGTATTTTGAAATAATTTGTAATGCCAGCTTTGTAAATGTGAGGTGCTGAGGCTTGGGAGGGGTTTGATTTTTTTCCCCTCTGGCAGCTTCCTTTTAGCTGATGTCAGTGTGTGTTTAACAAGTATGCACAGACTGAGCCCCTCCCCCCCCGCTCCTCCTCCCCCCCCCTGCTCCTCCCCCCCCCCCCCCCCGCTCCTCTTATCATTATTGGCTCTCTGCTAATTAATAATAAAAATGAAAAAAAAAACCTTGATTGACGCGCTCCCTCATTCGGAGACCCCCAACAAATGGAGTTTGTAATAAATAAGATGGAAGCAGGTGATTATTTTCTGTTTGCTTGGTTAGATTTATTTAGGGAAGCCAATTAGACTGTTCTGTCCTTGACAAAAGATTGTCTGGCCGGTTACTGGCTGGCCGGCTACTGGCTGGCCATTACTCACTTGTAATGGGGTAATCCCTCTTGGGACCAATGTGTTTGAATGGCAGTGATTTGTTTAAAGATGCACGCCAGGGATAGATATTTAAGTTCTGCTGGGTGAAAAGGCAACAAAAAACTTCCACTGTTGGCATATAGCCATAGACAAGTGAGCGTACTCACAAGTGATACTTACAGGCATACCTTGTATTAACGTACGCAATGGGACCGGAGCATGTATGTAACTATGTAACTACAGGCATACCCTGTATTAACGTACGCAATGGGACCGGAGCATGTATGTAACTATGTAACTACAGGCATACCCCGTATTAACGTACGCAATGGGACCGGAGCATGTATGTAAAGCGAAAATGTACTTAAAGTGAAGCACTACCTTTTTCCCACTTATCGATGCATGTACTGTACTGCAATCGTCACATACGTGCATAACTGATGTAAATAACGCATTTGTAACAGGCTCTGTAGTCTCCCCGCTTGCGCACAGCTTCGGTACAGGTAGGGAGCCAGTATTGCTGTTCAGGACGTGCTGACAGGCGCATGCGTGAGCTGCCGCTTGCCTATTGGGCGATATGTCCTTACTCGCGAGTGTACTTAAAGTGAGTGTCCTTAAACCGGGGTATGCCTGTATATATTATTTTCAGAGCTGACCCGTTTTGACTTCAGCTTTGAGGACCCCCATCTTTCCCGAGTTAATTACCTACGTAAGCTGGGTTCACAACATTGCGGCCGATGGGAAGCTGTGACGTCATCCCGTGCTTTCCTATTGGTCCACGTGACCGGGGGAGCTTTAAACGGCACAAATATACCGGCGGCAGTATCTTGGGGAGCAGGGGGTCCTCGCAAGTGAAATCAACACGCCTCTTGTACAGATTGTGATTGGAGCAGAACAGGAGTTGATCGTTCGTTCTCCTGACATTAGGGGGCTTGATTTTGGGGTCGTGATCACTACGCGAACAGTCGCATGGTCTGGAACCAGGTTTCTCCCCACCCCCCAAGTTGTCTTCTAAGCACTAAGCTGAGACTTGGGAGAACTTTCTTCTGTGGCTGCTCTCATTTGTGACATTGCTGTGTTCAACAAGAGTTTGCACAGGCAAACCACCATTTTTGTTTTCTGGGTTTTCAGGTAAGGGCTGAGTTAGATGGGGGTAGAGGTAACAGTTTGTTGCCAAACACCCTGTCACCGGAGATCAGGACAATTTAAACAGGATCGCAAACGCCAGATCGAACAAAGGAGTTTCATAAAACAAGTGTTTTTAATTTTTTATATTTTGGCCGGAGCCAACAGGAGCAACACAGCACACCACTTCAGTGTTACACTCGCACAGCACACCACTTCAGTGTTACACTCGCACAGCACACGGCTTCTGTGTTACACTCGCACAGCACACGGCTTCCGTGTTACACTCGCACAGCACACCGCCTCAGTGTTACACTCACACAGCACACGGCTTCCGTGTTACACTCGCACAGCACACGGCTTCCGTGTTACACTCGCACAGCACACGGCTTCCGTGTTACACTCGCACAGCACACGGCTTCCGTGTTACACTCGAACAGCACACCGCTTCAGTGTTACACTCGCACAGCACACGGCTTCCGTGTTACACTCGAACAGCACACCGCTTCAGTGTTACACTCGCACAGCACACGGCTTCCGTGTTACACTCGCCCAGCACACGGCTTCCGTGTTACACTCGCCCAGCACACGGCTTCCGTGTTACACTCGCACAGCACACAGCTTCCGTGTTACGCTCGCACAGCACACGGCTTCCGTGTTACACTCGCACAGCACACCGCTTCCGTGTTACACTCGCATAGCACACAGCTTCCGTGTTACGCTCGCACAGCACACGGCTTCCGTGTTACACTCGCACAGCACACCGCTTCCGTGTTACACTCACACAGCACACCGCTTCCGTGTTACACTCGCACAGCACACGGCTTCCGTGTTACACTCGCACAGCACACCGCTTCCGTGTTACACTCGCACAGCACACAGCTTCCGTGTTACGCTCGCACAGCACACGGCTTCCGTGTTACACTCGCACAGCACACCGCTTCCGTGTTACACTCGCACAGCACACCGCTTCCGTGTTACACTCGCACAGCACACGGCTTCCGTGTTACACGCGCACAGCACACGGCTTCTGTGTTACACTCGCACAGCACACCGCTTCCGTGTTACACTCGCACAGCACACCGCTTCCGTGTTACACTCGCACAGCACACCGCTTCCGTGTTACACTCGCACAGCACACCTCTTCTGTGTTGCACTTGCAGAAATGGGGGTTACGGGGGAATCCTATCTTGGTGCTGGCTAGCGCTTCGGTAATCTTACCCAAGCTGTCACATGGTTCCACATGGTGAGTACCACGGTCCCGTAGGGGGGCTAGTTGCATTCTATCAAGTTTAAAAGTCCCGCTCGTCTATATTATTAATAATAATAATAATATCATTTATTTGTGAAGCACCAGCGCAGTACAATGGGGTACAGAGTTATTTATATTACATAAACAGTTGCATACAAGTGAGGACAAAAGGGCGCAGATGCGAAGAGGTAATGAGGGCCCTGCTTGAAAGGTTCTTGCCAATTAAAATGGGCCGGGGACCTCGGTCAGCCGGCCGTGACTGGCAACAGTGCTTCTCTACCCGGGACTGTTGGATCTCGATCTGATGACGTACGAGTACTCGGGACACGAAGAAACGCACACACAGGGTAATTCTGAGCAGAATGAAGGACAATGTTGAAACAAGAAGATAAGGTGGCTGCTCATTGTAGGATAACGTGTGGCTCTGGTTGGAATAGGAAATGTGTGGCTAGACCAAAGTGGTGTTTGATGTGCAGAAAGTAGTATGCAAACTCCTCTGCCCTATTCTTTGGTCTGGGGTTGTGGCCGAGAGAGAGACCGCAGTAGGAGAGGTGTTGTCTGGAGGGGGCAAGACAGGCTTCTGTAATGGCTAGAACAGGAATGGGCAAACTACGGCCCATTGGCTGCGGCGCATATTGTGGGGGGGCGTTGGCGTCTGCAGCAGGGAGAGCAAAGGAGGAAGCCGGCAGAGGGGGGGCGGCTACAGCAGAAGACAATGGGGTGGAGCCCACCCCAGTGGTCCAACCCGGACGTAAGTGACAACTTCTGGCGTTGGGCACTGCTCCACTCCACAGCTGGTGAAGGAGAGAGACATGCAGGTTGGAGGGGAGCACGTAGGGGAGAAGCTGGCGAGGGGAGCTTTGGTAAGATATGTGTACTTTCGATGTTGAGTATTTTTCCTGCGAAGATTGTCGAGAGAGTTGGAAATGAACAGATCTTGTATTGCCGTGAGTTTGTTGCAGACAGGTGGGTAGGGAAGGTAGAAGTGTAATGGGGATGAGGTTGGAGTCAGCACTGCGTGGTGAGGAGGAGGCTTTGGGGCAGGGTGTGGGATGTGGGAGGACTGATATGTGAGTAGGACCAGGATTGTGAAACATGTTGTGACAGAGTTGGAGTAGTAGTGATTTAAGGAGAGTAGGATATTTTTTGTGTGATGTGAGACGCAGAAGGCGTTGATGGCTACAGAATGAGGGAGATGACAGTAGCGAATGAGACATTAAGCAAGAGTATTTGTGGGTGTCAGTGTGGGAGCTAGGGGTAGAGGCAACGTGCAAGTGAGAGCACAAATGCTATGTCTGTCAACCACAGAGTGAGGGCTCTCCTGAGATGGGCTAACCGTGGGAGGTGACGGTACTTAAGGATAGCCCACAGAGGTGGGTTTAAGGAGCGTGGGAATTTCAAACTGACCAATGGGAACTGAGCCGGTTGGGTATAGGACCCAGGCCTCCATTTCCAGTTTCCACCTGATACCTTCATGCAGATAGCTGCCTCAGCCTGGGGTGAACAATAGCTCTGCTTTTGAAGTAGATGTTCCTCCAGTGTCCCAAGCACCTCGCCCAGCCAAGCTGTGGATAGCCGGCGTAGATGCCTTTTGTGTGCCAGTTGGCTAAATGAATTACCAGGCTATCCCACATTACATACGCACGGAGAATATGTAGGGGGGATACACAGAAACGCACTGATCAGCCATTTTTACTGCATTAAGATGGTCTTTTAGCCTGTGACACAGGCAACCATCTGGAAAAGTAGGGGCAACTGCTGGGCTTAACCTTCAATGTGCTGGCCAGGCTGACCCTACATCACACTTGCCCCCCCCCCCTAAGATTTGAGCACTGTGGTAGCAACCCCAATATCGATCCCCAAGATCGAGGGCGGTCTTTGCCCTCTTGTCCGGCCTGGGGTTGTCCTGCCGGGATAGGCCATCAGCATTGCCGTGCTCACTGCACTTTTTGTGATGTATGGGAAAGTAATATTCCTGCAGGGCAAGACTCCAGTGTCATAGCTTCCCGTTCTCCCCCGACACCCAATGCAACCATCTCGGGCTTGTGGTTGGTGACCACCATAAAGGATCGCCCATGAACATAGGGCTGTAGTTCTTTACAGCCCACCCAATCGCAAGACACTCTTCAATGATGACATAGGTGACCGGAGCTAACAACCTGTGGCTCAATTAAACTACGGGGTGTTCTAGTTCATCTTCCTACCTGACAGCACAGCACTGATGCTATAGGTAGTCTGCACCAGGAACCGCTTGGTGTAGTCGGGGGGCCGCCAAGATCGGAGCACTAGATTTTTGAGTGCCTGGAATGCCGTCTCGCACTCCGGAGACCAGATCACTGCGTAGGAGAGCCTTTATCTTGTCAGAACTGTCAAGGGGAGCATACGCAGTATAGCCCCGTCAGCCGATGGCCAGGAGAAGAGAGCCCACGCATGCGCAGAGGATAGCGCCAGCGCAGGCTATGCAGGGGAGGCTCTGAAGGGACAACAGTCCCCAGGAGGCCTAGGGGCAGATAGCCAGGGAGCCAATCACGCAGCTTGATCCTCCTGCACCTGGAGAGACACATTTTCGAGCGCTCAGCCCACGCTAGTCAGTTAGGACCAGGAAGAGCTAGGTGTTGGAGGTGAGTGCAGGGGTCTGTGACCCACTGCATTAGGCCAGCAGCCCCCTAGGCCCCAGTTAGGCCCTGAGCCATATTATAGTTTGTTGTGCTTCAGGGACAGGCCCTAGGTTAGGGACCCTGCCCCTTAGTGTTATACAGTGACCGTAAGGGATACAGCGGACGCTACGCTTCCCGTGAAGAGGCTTGGGATCAGGCCTACCACACAGAGAGAGCAGGACTATATTCAGGGTGGACTGCCCTGACAGAGCATCGCGCTGGTGGAACCGGACGCCGCCCAGGAGGTCGTCTGATCCTTTGCGAAGATATTTGAACGCCCAGGTGCCGCCAGTACTCGCACATAGCGGCAGCGCTGACCACGGGACAGGGGTTATACTGTGGACACGGTGTGGGGGTACACGGTGGTGAGAGAAGGGTTATACTTTCTATAGGCGAGAGTATTGATTATGACAATTATAGAGTGATAAGTAGTATGCATATGTATAGTAAACCCAGTTCTGTTTTATGCAAGTGTGATTATTGTGTTGAGTTCCTGTGAGGGGCAAATCCCACTCCGTTGGGATCCCTCCCAGGTGGAGGCGCTGCACAGAGTAGTAGAATTATATCGCCCCAGGCTCTCCGTGGCAGAGGCTCAGGCCCTGCGAGCCAACAGGTTATTAACAGCATTAGTAGTTTCTGTGTTCAGGGGGAAACAGGGCTACACACATCTATAGGGAACTGCAATCACAAAGTTCCCTTCGTTATGACCCTCTGCTCCTCTTCCTGGTGCTCCCACTCGCAGCCAACGTGCACGACTGACGTCTCATTGCGCAATGAGCACACCCCTGTGACGGAGGACAACCGACAGACCACAAAGACACCGCAGAGGGACAGTTACTCGCACACGCCCGTGTGCGTCAATATAGAATTTTATATTTATTAATTGACCTCAGACTCGCTCCTTTCACCTTCTCCAGAAGTCACTCTTATCTATCAATTAGCAAGTCATATGTGACTTGCACTTGGGCTACTGTGCTCTTCTCTGCTGTTTATTGTGACAAGTACACAACGGCTACTGGTGACAGAGGGGAGCAACCAATTGTGGATAAAGACAACACTGAGTGTCTTTGCTCACACATGCCCGTGTGAGTAGTTCTAGAGTCTATATTTCATCACTACCCCAATCTGCCATTAAGGGTTTTTTGTTTGTTTTTTGCAACACTACATTTATCTGTTTTCTCTTAACCTATTTTTTTTTTTTTTTTTTTTGGATGCGCTTATTTCCACGACAATTTACACCCCCCCCAAGGATCACGGAATAATCCTTCTTGATTGAGCTGCAGCAACATCAGGGCCAGTATTTTCTATTTTACAAGTACTGTATTCTGTATACATTTTAAGACCTTCCATCCTCCCACTGAGACCCAAAAGGAGGAAACGGCTTTTCTGCGAGTAGGTGTACCTGGCCACACACTTCTTTATTTAATCCAAACGTCGCCTTTACAAGCTGCGTGAAACAAGCAGCAATAAACCCAAAGGGGATCCATGCCATTACCCAGAATCCATTGCTGCAGTGGATGCCATTGCTGTGAGATTATGAGACACGGCAGGTTTGTGGAACCTGGCTCAGACATGTAGACGTAGTGCTCTGACAGATACCAAGAGGGCGTCGCATGTCTCGTCTCATCACATTACCAACACCTTCTGTAACCCTCCAGGCTAGGAATACAGAATATCACTTGCCTTCCTGTACTGTAAATGTGTTCTACTGTATGTACGTGAGATCTGGGACTTGTCGATTCTAATATGAGAATCTATTAAAGCTGCATTTTGGTACCCAAGTTCTTAAACACGAACATCCCTTTTCATTTGCAGTATATTGGTGCACTGTTGCCCATGTTGCTAAGCAGTGCTGTTCCATGAGACCCCTTCAAGACCATTATATAGAATTGGTCAGAAGGTGTCTCCTGGTTTCGGCAGGTGTCTTTATAGAAAAGCACCAGTTGGTAAATATGGGCCTATACATCTTATACCTTGTCTGCTAGAAGAACACAAGTTGAAATGGCAAAGAACACTTTCCCTAAAGTATTAGTCGGTGTTAACATGTCTTTAAAGCAACGTCATCATTTGCGGCTTTCTATCGGGCGGGCATTTAAATGCTATTTAACAATGGTGGCCACCGATTTGCTACTTTTTTATTAAACAACCTATTTTTTATCGTGGTGTGGTTTTTTTGTTTTGTTTAATTCCCTGCACGTGCTGTAGATTTTTATTATCTATGAAACTCTAGGGAGACGTATCTGTGCCTCAAGCGGTACAGTCTGAAACCGTACTGCGGGATCTCGCGATGGAGAATGTGGGATAAAAATGGAAAGACGCGGAAACTTGATGTGTGGTTGTAGCTTTCCAGTGATTTTATTATAAATTGACCGATCGGAGAGGTAGTGGAAGAATTATCCCTGAGGACTTCAACGTTATTGCAGTTCTATTCGGAGTAGGTTAGAGCGCATCTTTCACTCCTTTTTGGCAGACAAGTAGTTATATGGATTGTTTTTCCTGTTGTCTGGGGTGTATCCCCTACAGAAGCAAGACCAGCACGTGTGTGTGTCTGCAACGCTGTATATATCCTTGTACAGTATCTCTGCATTACAGAGTCAGACAGGGCATATATTTTGTAAGCAGAACCATTTATCTCCCTTACAGCCATAGGGGGCTAACAACACGCCGTATGACCACATAACATGCTGAGCTGGCAGTGAAAGGACGTGTGACCTTTTGTATAGGTGACCCCTGATGGTCTAGGACATTTTTGCAGCGGTCAAATTACCGCCGGTGCTTTACCGCGACTCAGCCCGCTGCCGGGACCTGTTGCCACCAACCACTTTGCTGCTAAGGTAAGCCACTAATCTAACGGCTTAAACCCCTAAAACTAACCCCATACCCTGACCGCTAAAACGGCTCGTGGAAGCGACAGATCGGCTGCGGCGGAGGGTCCCTCGGCGGTCGAACGCCAACGGTTATTTGGCAGAAGCGAAGCGACCGCAGCCAAACATCCCATTCCATTCCATTCTCTAAAGCCAGTGCCGGAGGCTTCTAAACCACTTCAGAACCAATGGCGCGCGTGTGTGTGTGCGTGAGCGTGTGTGTGCGCGCGCACAAACAGTCCTTGATATAGAGTGATAGCTATAGATATATCTCACGCATTGGCAATCTAAACATACACAATGATAAACACTCAAAGTGAGCAAAGATAGACCCGCACATGCTTATATACAGGTATATACTGCTGCATCTGCTGGCCTTGTACTTCTGCCTATATGGGTTCTTGTCATTGTTTCTATATATCGGTGTTGGTGACTTTGTGCAGTGGGTTTAAATAGCTTTAACCCCGTTGGCCCATCTGGCATTGAAGGGGTTAAAATGTGTGCCTACTACACCCGTGCCGGTCTGACTCCCCTGCTTATGGACTTTTTGCTCAGTTGCGCGTCTGCAGTTGATTTTAGTTCCATGTGGAAAGCCTTTTGCTTTGCTGGCAGAGTGAGGTAATGAGCCCGACGCCCCCCTCCATCCCTCCCCCCAATCTCACCGCCTATCCAGAGGTCGTGGTGATGGAGGGAGCGGGTGTGGCCGGACTCTCACTCTGAGACTGTGTGCTGGGGTTACCGAGCGGAGGAGCAGATCTGCGGCTGGCATTAGTTTATAGGGGTCCATGTTAAAGGGGCGATCCAGGCCGTCGGTTTATTTTAAAAATAAATGTGTATCTTATCGTTGGAGCAGGGGGGTTGTCTGGAACCGAACCCCATTAATTTCAGTTCCGGGGTCCCGTGATTCCAGAGATCCCTGCCTCCGTTGAAGGTGCCGGTAACGGCTCTCCTCGGGTGTGAGGGTTCACAATATGTCAAAAGGGACATTTTGGCGTCCCCGTCTGGCATTTTTTTTCACGTGATTGGCGAGACTCGGCTGATTTAAGCGCACAGCCAGCTGAACGGGATTCTGGGAACAGCAAGGAGCATATGTGGCTCCTCCACTGATTTTTTTGACGAGAGGTACCGGGTTGAGACCTGCGATCCCAGCTACAACGTAGGGTTAATATCTTTGCCACTTTCTGACTAGCTCGGTAGGGTCATTAATATAACCTCTGACAACAATGAGGGGGGCGACAGTACAGTGTAAAACATGCAGGCAAGGGAGAGAATTCAACAATGGGATGTGAGCGTTCAATATAACTGATGGAAATCGCTGTTCTAAAGCGCTTGCAATCTGTGTGATAGAAGAGAAACATGGGTCCGAGGACAGCGCTGTCATTATATTCTTTCAGGCTATTAACATGACAGGACGCTTGGTGAATGGAAAGGGAGTTCCAGAGGGATGGCTGTAGGCGTAAGCGATAAATGAGCAGAGACGTGAATGATTCTCCCCTCTGCCTGACCCCTGCTTCTCTGCGTCTTCCACACTAGGCGGTAATTGTCAGTGTGTACGCTGGCGTCTCCGTGCTCAGATCAGACCTCCTTGGCTTTCCCGGCTGCTTTATCTTGTAAGCCGTACGGTCTGCGGAGACGGGAGTTATCCATCATCTGAGAGGGAGCTTACAAACGCCAACACAGCTCTGCGACTAATCCTGCTCTGTCCTTGCTACATCTGGAGGTCAGTGCGGGAACGTCGGTGCCCAGCAGGGGCGATAACGCGTTGGCAGCGTCCTCCCTTTTCACATGCGGCTGATTCAATTGCATGGCGGCGGCTTCTCCCGCTGGCGCATTACGCATGTCCTGCTGGAATGCCCCACAGGGGGTAATAACGACTGCTACATCTCTGCACCTCCACCTAATTCTGCTCTGCAGCACCCTGCACTATTCTGGTGACTTGTTACTGTACATACAGTATTCACGTTTTTTTACCACTGCTTGCCGCTATTCCTGCAACAATTTAATTTCCTGTCTTCCAGCACCTGAACACACACACCTGCCAGTACTCCCGCCATGCACCCACTACTACCATTACTACTACGGTTGATCTGCCATAGCACCCTAATCCTGTCTTGCAATACTCTCTACTATTTCTGTACTGATTATCCCAGTTCTACACATGTGTAGCTACCACATTATCTTTACTCAATAACGAGACAAACTTAGGCGCTACATAACCCATAAATCGTACGTATTAACCGGAGGCCCTCGCTTTGATACACTTTCCGTTTCTTTTGCGATTTCCGCTGCATGGCTAATGGCGTTCTTTCTGGTGGCTGAGATTTCCATAGCTCATGCATTGGAGTAGAAGAAAGGGTGATGACGTATCACTCCGTGCAAAGAGGCAAATTCAAATCACCCCAGGTTGAGTGCATATCAAAAAAACTGCAAGCTTTGACAAACGCCCATAAAAAGTATACATAGATCCAACGCACAAAAAGTAGTCCAACGCGTTTCACGCTTGCCACAGCGCTTCATCAGAGGTTCTACTAAGATAGAGATAAACAGGATGTTGCAATACCCTGCAGTTTAAAGTGAGTGTCACTAAATAAACAATATCCACAGGGAGCACACAATGGATTGGCAGAGTAAGTGGAATGGAGTGAATATCAGGGAGTAGGGGAGTTGTGTATAAAACCAGGGCTATCAGGGTAGGTCTGACATGGTAAAGGCATTGTGAAATACCCTATTGAATTGACATGTTATTAATTGTCTGTCTTATATACTATATTAGTGAAAGCACTGTATGCCTGCCTGCCTGCCTGCCTGCCTGCCTGTCTGGATGTCCGGTGTCCCTAGGGGAAATCTCATTGGTCCCTTGGGCCGCCCGCCCCCGCAAACCTCTCATTGGCCTGAGGCGGAGTGACGGGCCACACACACACACACACACACACCCACCCCCATCACGTGCGCCGCCCTGCACCGGCTCCGGACGGGAAGCGCGGCCCTCCTACCCCAGCCGCTCCCTTACCTCCCCGGCGCTACCTCCCCCGCAGGTAAGTCACAGCACTGCGCGTCCAGTCTCCGCTTATGGCGCCAGTAACTCTCCTATTTCAGGCGCACAGGGCGCTTCCTGCCGCCGCCTGCACGCCTCACTCAGCCGGACCCTCGCGCCTCAGCCCACACAGGCCCACACAGGGCGCTTCCTGCCGCCGCCTGCATGCCTCACTCAACCGGACCCTCGCGCCTCAGGCCCACACAGGGCGCTTCTTGCCGCCGCCTGCACGCCTCACTCAGCCGGACGGCACATCGGGGGACAAAGCGGGCGCCGGGGGGGGAGCGCGAGTCACGGGGAACGGGGGGGGGGGGGGCGAGTCACAGGGAACGGGGGGGGGGGGGCGAGCCGCGAGTCACAGGGAACGGGGGGGGGGGGCGAGCCACGAGTAACAGGGAACGGGGGGGGGGGGGTCACGGGGAGGGGGGGGGACCGAGTCACGGGGAACGGGGGGGGGGGGGGGGGCCACCAGCTGAACCAGCAGGGGGACGGACGCACGGAGGGGGGGGGGGGGACATGCACATACATAAATTATGACAATACATATGCCCACTGCTCTCCACCCCCCCCCACTCCCCTCCACCCCGTCCCCCACTCCCCTTCCCCCCCCCCCCACTCCCCTTTCCCCCCCCCACTCCCCTTTCCCCCCCCCACTCCCCTTTCCCCCCCCCCACTCCCCTTTCCCCCCCCCCACTCCCCTTTCCCCCCCCCACTCCCCTTTCCCCCCCCACTCCCCTTTCCCCCCCCACTCCCCTTTCCCCCCCCACTCCCCTTTCCCCCCCCCACTCCCCTTTCCCCCCCCCACTCCCCTTTCCCCCCCCCACTCCCCTTTCCCCCCCCCACTCCCCTTTCCCCCCCCCACTCCCCTTTCCCCCCCCCCACTCCCCTTTCCCCCCCCCCACTCCCCTTTCCCCCCCCCACTCCCCTTCCCCCCCCCCACTCCCCTTTCCCCCCCCCACTCCCCTTTCCCCCCCCCACTCCCCTTTCCCCCCCCACTCCCCTTTCCCCCCCCCCCCACTCCCCTTTCCCCCCCCACTCCCCTTTCCCCCCCCCCACTCCCCTTTCCCCCCCCCACTCCCCTTTCCCCCCCCCACTCCCCTTTCCCCCCCCCACTCCCCTTTCCCCCCCCCACTCCCCTTTCCCCCCCCCACTCCCCTTTTCCCCCCCCACTCCCCTTTTCCCCCCCCACTCCCCTTTTCCCCCCCCACTCCCCTTTTCCCCCCCCACTCCCCTTTTCCCCCCCCACTCCCCTTTTCCCCCCCCACTCCCCTTTTCCCCCCCCACTCCCCTTTTCCCCCCCCACTCCCCTTTTCCCCCCCCACTCCCCTTTTCCCCCCCCCACTCCCCTTTTCCCCCCCCACTCCCCTTTTCCCCCCCCACTCCCCTTTCCCCCCCCCACTCCCCTTTCCCCCCCCCACTCCCCTTTCTCCCCCACTCCCCCCCCCACTCCCCTCTCCCTTCCCCCCGCCCTCCGCTCCCCTTTCCCCCCGCCCTCCGCTCCCCTTTCCCCCCCGCCCTCCGCTCCCCTTTCCCCCCCGCCCTCCGCTCCCCTTTCCCCCCCGCCCTCCGCTCCCCTTTCCCCCCCGCCCTCCGCTCCCCTTTCCCCCCCGCCCTCCGCTCCCCTTTCCCCCCCGCCCTCCGCTCCCCTTTCCCCCCCGCCCTCCGCTCCCCTTTCCCCCCCGCCCTCCGCTCCCCTTTCCCCCCCGCCCTCCGCTCCCCTTTTCCCAACCTTTACAACAAATACTCACCTATTGTTCCACGATTTATAAATAATACTACCTATTACGCATTTACATCCCGGGCAACGCCGGGTCTCTCAGCTAGTATTATATAAAGAAACCAAGAGTATCCCACAATGACACCCAATATGAGTCAAACATGAAACCTATATAAATAAAGGATAACTATAGGCCTACAAAGTAGAGCCATAATACCGTATCTAAATTCTACTAGAAGGCGTCCTCCTGCGTTTCCTGGTTTTATTCGTGTATCTTGCCCTTTATCTCTGCTATAGATTTGTGCCACTGTTTTATTCAGGGCTTCAGCCTTTTCCCATAAATGACACGAGATGCATATTATTAGTTGAGTAACAATTTCAGGTTCCGCTTCCTCCTTTTGAGGTCTTCGTACTATATGCTCCTTTTTAAATAATTTATTTTTTTAAATAACCTGTTATGCCTCTGTTGTAGATGTATTCGTGATTTATATGTTTCATATTTCATGTTTGAGTCGTATTGGGTATCATTGTGGGATACTCTTGGTTTCTGTATATAACAGTCATGACATAGACATGACAGTAATACGTCTCAATTCAATAGGGTATTTCACAATGCATTTACTATATCAGATCTGTCCTGGTTGTATCCAGAGCTCCCCTATCTCCCATGCTGCACTTCCCATGCTGCACTTCCCATGCTGCACTTCCCATGCTGCACTTCCTGTGGCTGCAAAGTGGGAACTGCAAAAAAAAAAACACACTTCAGCCCAATTTAGTGTTCTAACAATTCTGATGATTACCTTGTTTGCGAATGTAAATTCCTATAATTTTGTTTTGTTCTTTTAAACTCCAGCATGGAAAATGTGGTGTGGCTAAGGGTCTCTTTGCCATATGTTGTCATCTTACGTGCTGTTCTTATCCCCATTGTTTGTACTTAATTTTCCCTGAACGATCATTTTCTGCAGTGCCGTATACATTATTGAGCCGCTGGCAACTCGCCCTGCTCTTAACCCACTCACTGCTGTTATTGCAGTCTGATGCAGATATGGGTGACAGTGTTTGGTGCATGCTCTCTACACCAGGGGGCCTCAACTTTAGTCCTCCCTCCCCCAACAGGTCAGGTTTTCAGTCCATCCCTGCTTCAGCACAGGTGGCCCAATCCATCCCTGCTTCCGCACAGGTGGCTCAATCAGAGGCTCAGCCTTTGGCTGAGCCACCTGTGCTGATGCAGGGATGCAGTGAGGACCTGACCTGTTTGGGGGGTGGGGGATTGAGGATGGGAGTTGAGCCCCCCCCCCCTGCTCTTCACCCTGGTATCTCCTGCTGCCTGCCCACTTGCTCTTGTCCAGATGTTCAAGGGGCATTTGAGGGCTCCACCAGATCGGATCAGCCGTATTAACTCTATGCCGGGCAGTATGGGGGCGGATTAGGTATCACATGACCCCCTTTCTTATCACGGGGGGGGGGAATTCAATACCACTTTCCCTTATCACTGTGACTGCACAGTATCTGCTGCAGGTCGGCTAGTGTGTGTGTTTGCTTCTTTCCCCTTTCACTTTTCCTACTGGTGCTTCCCACATCCTCCCATTGTTCTGCTCCCCTCCTGGTGCTTTTGATGTCTTTATACAACAGGGATTCTTTTCATAGGAAGGGCTGTGTTGTTGTAGAGAGGCTTATAGAAACACTTATTAGACCAGGCTTGCTGGGGCTGTGAGGACATGATCATACCTTTCTTCTCTCTGTAGGAACAGGTTTGCTGCCTGCCCGGAGATGTGATGGGCCAGGGATTCCTATAGAAGTGGTGGTGTGAGATTAAGGGGGTAAGTTCTTAAAACAAGGATTCGTGGATCATTGCAGCAGGAACTCATTACTGCTATGAGGAGGATGCTTGTAAAAGAGGTGTGGATTACAATATACAATATATTAGAGGACATATTTAGCAGCAGTTTTATTTTCTATTTTGTTTCTGATTTGGTTCTTATTTTCTGTTTTTTTTTTCAGTTGATTGTATCTATTTGATCGTCTGGCAGCTGAGACGGGGCATGAAGGAAAAGAAGTGACCTGCTGTTGTAGGACATAAGGCAGGGACTACGGGGTGGGGAGACCCATTACCTTTGGTGCCTTCAGTGCAGGGCATCCTAGGAGGGTGCAGAGGTCATGAAAAACCCATGAGACAGAGGGGTCCCTTCAGAAGGGCTTAACTCGCCCCTGCATGCTTTCAGGGAAGATGTCGCAGGGTGGATAGTTAGCGCATTAAAGTAAATGCCATTACTTGCTGCCTTTAAGCTGCAGACCCCGAGGACACAGGTTGAAGCCCTCCTGCATTCCATCCAGATGACCACTCTCTTGGGATTGTTCAGCACAAGAAGCCAGAAGTCATAGCAGTTCTTTCCCCCCGGCTGCTGCTCGGAGTTGGAGGAGGCCCATGCTGTGGAGAGGTGGGACATATTGCCTGGGTCCCCCAACACGGACCCCCCCCCCATGGTCTGCATCAGGATGAGGTGCTCCCTGCGAGTATGGCTCCTCAGTACCTGCATCTTCCTCTTCATCATGTCCCTCATCTTCACCTACTCTCACAATGGCACAGATGCCCCAGTGTATTCCGAGTTAATCGGCTGGGCATCTGCTGAGGGGCACCCGGTCAGACTCGTGCCAGGCTACCCTGGGGTGAGGCACCGGCCCCCTCCTCCCCGCCTGCCTAAGAACTGCTTGTGTCGGCACTGCCTGCGGCAGCCGGGGTTCTCTACCTGGTTTGACAGTCACTACGACGCAGCCATCTCTCCCATGTGGACCCTGGAGAATAAGGAGCTGTCACCGGACGTCCAGCGCTGGTGGATGGTGAGTGCTCTTGGAGCAGCATTTATCTAAACACCCTTCGTTCTTCTGGTCCAATAGTTCCCACCTTTCTCCTTTGGCATCCTTTTTTAAAAAAAATTGTGGCCTTTCAGCATCTTCATTCATGTAAAAGGCAACTTTTTATTGTGTTTGTCACCCTGCGATGGGCAAAACCTGTTTAATGGGCCATTGGTCCCCTGTCACTCTGAACATTGAGTGACTGAGAAAGGGGCTGTTGGTCTTTTCTGCTTCATTCCCTCCCAGCACTCACTGTAGTGATGAAGGACCCTATGACTTTGAATGCCCTTACTTCACTCATCGGGGTAATACAAGACTTGATGGGATATAAGTACATTGCTGGGGGACTCTGATAACCTGACACTTTCTATGACCATCTGTCCCCTCCATCACTGGGTGACACTGACTTGAGTTGTATTACCTTTCTGTCCTTTCGTTTTTGGGAGGGGACACACTGACCATAAATAGCTTCTGTCTGGCCAAAATATTTATAGAGCCACAACACATGTATGTATATGTGTGTGTGTGTGTACATACATACATACATACATACATACATACATACATACACACATATATACATACATACACACATATATACATACATACACACATATATACATACATACATACATATACATACATATACACACACACACTGTACACCCAAGAATTTGACCTTGCGTTGAGGTAAATAGGCAGGGGAAGGAGGGATTGGCTGCAGTGTGAGGGCACGGCCCCAGCAGCCGGAATGTGGAAGTGTGGTTGGGCCCAACTTCCAGCTCTGAGCGGCCATGGCTCCGGACAGAGCCACATGTATTTACTCAGAGCCGCAAGTTGCCGACCCCTGGACTGACACTATGGCCAGGACATCATTTCCGCTTCTGTTACTACATCCCGCTGTGATGGAGGGATCGGTTTTTAAAGCCAGTTGGGACCCTTCTGGATTACCTGTAGTGGGAGGGGTAGACTTGTTAACTGTAGGTCTTGGCTGTTCGGGTCAGTCTGTAATGCAGTGTTTCTCAACCAGGGTCCCAGGGTGTGGCACGACCCTCTGCCAAGGGTGCCACAGCCCCATGGGAAAAACTCTGATGGCTGCTCAGTTGGCACCTCCTGCACTGCCTGGAGACGTAGAGGCTGTGATCCGCCTCTCAGCACAGAGGAAAGAGAAGCATCCATCTCCAGACAGCGCAGGACGCACCCGCTGAGGAGCTGACTTGTTTGAGGTGTATGGGAAGGTAGGAGGGGAGGAGTGATGGCTTTCTGTAGGGCTGTGGGGAGGGTGAGGGAGGCTAGCTCTTTTTGTGGGGTGAAAGAAGGAACGTGGTACAAGTAAGTAAAAGGGTGCGAATGTGGTTGTATGATTACGGAAGGGGATGAGTGCTCTACAAGAAGAAATGTGGCGTGGGTTGAGTAAAATGGCGAGTATGCTATGTGAGGGTGTAAGAGGATGGGGTTGTGTAGGAGGATGAGGGTGTATAAGCGCAGAGGGGAGGCATGCGGTCGAAGAGCAGGGTGCCCCAAAATTAAAAAAATCCGTCAGGAGTGTCTGCTAAAAAAACGTTGAGAACCATTGCTGTAATGGTAGGGGCACGCATGATAAGCCAGCTCATCCATAGGTCTCCATCAGTCACCTTGTTTCGAGGTACAGAATCTGTGACTTCATGACTCTGTTATTAACCCTCATCTGCTTTGTGATCTCTGCCTGGTCCAGATGCTCCAGCCGCAGTTCAGGTCACAGAACACCGCGGAGATCCTGTCTCAGTTGTTCCAAATTATCCCGGGTCAGAATCCCTACAAGCAGCCGGACCTGCTGACCTGTCGGCGCTGTGCTGTGGTTGGCAACTCCGGTAACCTGCGAGGCTCCGGCTACGGGAAAGATATTGATGGCCACCACTTTATCATGAGGTGAGACCTGTGTTGCACTGGACGAGGGCAGAAACCGAGCTGTGGGGCAGACCTGGGTGTTACTGACAGATCGCACGAGTGACAGATGTGGTTGTGGGTCTAATACTGACCGGCAGAACCAGGCGCTGCTGTGCACTTTGTAGCTACATAACAAATGTTACACAAGCCTCTCCCTATGTGACACGCAGAATGTAAGGGGCAGAAATGTACAGCAGCTACAAACCAATGGGCCCATTTAGTCTGCCCATCTCTCACCTGCTGTGACATCTCAGACCCTATTTTATCCTTGGCTTGCCCTTTCCTTTACGATAGCCATGTGTCTTTCCCAAACCGTTTTTGAATTCCCTAGATGTATTACCCTCTACCACCTCTGATGGGAGGCAGTTCCATACCTCCACCACCCTCCCTCACCTTTCACCGTGGCCTGCAAGTCTCCAGCCTCGTTTCTAACACTTCTTTCTCTCAAATAGATGTTGAAACTCTTATTTAAAGGTTCCCATCACGTCCTTCTTCCTTCTATCCCCCACGCTGTACATGTTGAGGTCCTTTTAGTCTTCCTTGGTGAGTTTTATAATGTAGAGCAGTAGTGCTCAACACCAGTTCTCAAGACCCTCCCCCCCACCCCAAACAGGTCCGTTTTTAAGGATACCCCAGCTGCAGCACAGGTGGCTCAGCCTTTGACTGAGCCACTGATTGACCTACCTGTGCTGAAGCTGGGATCTCCTTACATACGGACTTGTTTGGGGGGGAGTGGAGGAGGGCTTGAGGACTGGAGCTGAGCACCCGCCTGCACTAGTGCGTTTCCCACTCTTGAAGACTGGAGTTGAGTGTACACCCCTGATGTAACCCATCCGCCATTTTTAGTACCCCTTCGTTGTACTACCTCTAATTTGTTTGGTAACCAGAAATAAGAGCCGTGCTCTAGGTGAGTTCTTGCCCGTGACCTACAAAGTGGGATTACTGACATTTATTTTAAATCTAAAAATAACTTATTTAATTCTAACAATGCATTGTTTTACATGATCACGCAAGGAGGTTATAATAGAAAGCATTTGTTTTTTGATCCTAACCGTAAAATGGGTAAATGGTTAATGCTGCATAGGGTGAAATCGGGGTAAGGAAGTTTATTATAATCTAGTTTGCTTTAGGGGTGACATCTCTGAGCGGTGATACACAATGCAAGATGATGTGCACAGGGCCACAGTTAGTGACTCATTCCCAGGAGCTTCAGAGAAGCTCATTTTACACTCTACTTTGCGTCACAGCTGGGCTCTGAAAAATGCATAGTGATTTGGGGGGGGACTATGCGCCCCCCTCACTCTACCCCCCTCACACTGCCCCAGACCATGGCAGTATCAATAAACTATGAGACACACAATGCTTATCGCTCTCCTAATTATTCTAATTAAAATATTCTTATCTCATGGTGCATAGGGTAGAGTTAGCATGGACACAAAATTCCAAGTGGGGTAGAGACCCTCAATTGGACAAGAAACCCAAAATTGCACTCTATGAGAATAAAACACTCAATGGGACTGAACAATATATCCCAGGCTGATAGCCAAAAGTGCTACACGACGCAAAACAAAAAAGAATTTATTAAATGCATGAGAGAGCAATATCAGGGAGTGTGGGGTATAAATAAGGGTGTGTTTAAAAATATGGTAAATGGTGGCCAGAATAGAGAGTGTTCTCTCTCACTCATCAGGTATAATTCACATATAGGGAAAGCCAATGCTAAAACTTATAAGGTATGTCCCTTCAGAGAGTACCTGGTGGTGGGCAATGAGGTATAGTCAGCCAAAGTCCTGACAAGGTATACAATAGAAAATTATACCAACAGCAGGAGATACTAAACACAAAGTAACGTTTGAGGTGTAAAGAAATGTATCCCTGGTTCATCCGAATGACTTGAAAAATTGTAACATATGCAGACTAATGTAACATGCGTCAAATGGGTAAGTGTATCATAACACTAAAGTAAAACAGAGGATTGGTGTTTCAGCATATAAATACCCATCATCCCCTGAATAAAGTAGTCCCCCATTCATCTAGCTGCATATATAGTAATTCAAACTGTGTGTATATATAGGTCAAATCGGACGATGGTATAAGGCAAGAAAAACGGGTAAGTAGAGATAAGTATCAAATACTACCCGATCAGCCGAGTTGGTGCTGGTTTACACGATACACCGGAGTTCCAGGAATGTCAGGACTTTGGCTGACTATACCTCATTGCCCACCACCAGGTACTCTCTGAAGGGACATACCTTATAAGTTTTAGCATTGGCTTTCCCTATATGTGAATTATACCTGATGAATGAGAGAGAACACTCTCTATTCTGGCCACCATTTACCGTATTTTTAAACACGCCCTTATTTATACCCCACACTCCCTGATATTGCTCCCTCATGCATTTAATAAATTCTTTTTTGTTTTGCGTCATGTAGCACTTTTGGCTATCAGCCTGGGATATATTGTTTAGTCCCATTAAGTGTTTTATTCTCATAGAGTGCAATTTTGGGTTTCTTGTCCAATTGAGGGTCTCTACCCCACTTGGATTTTTGTGTCCATGGCAGTATCAACGCAGAGCTCCTGCTTGGTGTTGTCTTGGTGCCCAGTTATCTCTCGCTGGCTCCTATTTCATATACTGTGTTAATGCTTTTCAAATGAAGGAAGCTCAAACCTTCCCTGACATGGAAGCAGCAGCTTTACAGCATGAGGGTTTCTGTGCAGGTCCCTCCATAGAACACACACTGCTCTCTCTCTCTCACTGGGAAGGTCCCTTCATTTAACACGCAGAGCTTCCTCCTTACTGTGGGGGTTCTCCCTCCTGTATAAGAAGCGCAACGTTCTCTCGCTTGTGCCTCCACTGTGCTGCAAATATATCAAGGGAAGATCAGCAGCCATCTTTCCAACTGCTCATGTCACAATATAAGGTGATTGTGTATCTCCCAGCCATGCCTCACGGTCCCCTGCATGGCAGCCTTTCACCGTAGGCTGTATAGGGAGAGATATTGGTGTTAAAAGGAGAGCGGTGGTTGTGCCACTTTCCTTGCGTGCAATGGTTTGAGGCCGCTCTATTATTGATATGGAATCCTTGGCCAATGCAGGTCTGTAAGTCTTCAGGCCCCAGTTAGATGACTTGAAACCAGAGCTCAGTAGATCCCTGCAGTACGGTTTCCTGCGACTTCTTGTTCTTTAACTGCTAATTGAAATAACGGCTGCCCTCTGGTGGTTATACATCAGTAATGTGTCCTTACTCCAAAAAGATGACCGATGAGGTACCCATGAGCGGTTTTGTGTGTCCTACAGATCTTCAACCTTGTTTCGTTCACATTATTGTCGTGTCTTACAGTGGTTACGCTGCACACAAGGATTCTGGGTAATTACATGTAAATTCGAACCCAGTGAGCCTGTCCCTTTTTGGCTTACTGTCCTGCCCGCTACCCTTAAACCGCTTGCATAGCTAAGCCTTGGTCAGAAGTGTAGAATCAGAGGACCTGCTCAAAGACAACCGTTTAAGACTCATCGTGGTCGCTGACTCTGCATTGTGACGCTTTACACACAGTAACTTATTTGAACCCTTTCGCCGCCAGATGGGGCTAGCAAAGCATTGCAACTGCGCATTGTCCATGCGACTCCTGGTTTTGTATCTGGGTTTCTCCACTGCCCATAACAGGGAATGGTGGACTTTATATTGCAAAAAAACCTTGTTTGATCAACCGTGCACCATTATTACCGCATCACTCATTAAATAAGTAAGGCTTGGGGGTTCAGGACCAAATAACTGGCATCCTTAATGGGAATGGGCAAATTGGTGAGACTCCAGTAATGTCGGAGAAGTTGACGCCATATCCGATTGACATGCAGAAAAACCCGAAAAGCCAGTGATTTAAAGTGCAACGGTACTGCGAGGAGGGAGAACTGCTACTCTTTCATTGACAACCACAGTAACTTTAAAAAAAACAAAAAAAACCTTTTTGTTCAAGAAATGTTAAGATGTTAAAGAAAATTAGATGGGGGCAATGAGTGATCATGGAGTACCACTGCTATTTGAATTGACACGTATAGTATGGTTCCATTGTCTGGTTAAATAAAAATGTATTTATTTTACAATGCCTGTAACACTTTCTAAAATAGGTTCAAAAAGGCTATTCCTCAATGTGAAGTGGAAACCGGTTTTACCTTTTACCTCCCCGTGTGCACTTATGACGTACTGTACCTGGTATGGGACGGGCCTTTGCTCATTTGCTAGGGTTTGATCAGGCTGGCCGTGCCAACCGCTCGAAACGCAGGTGGAGCCCCCTCCACTTCTGTTTCTGGGGGTCGGGTCATGGGATCGCTCGTGGAGATCTGGCACTCTAAAGGTTAATGCTCCTCACCATCTTGTAACTCGGGGGGGGGGGGGAGGGACAGTAATAACCTTGCCATGGAGCATAACTCCGAGCCCTGTTTCCCCTCTCCCCTCTCCGTGCAGGATGAACCAGGCACCCACGCTGGGGTTTGAGACGGACGTCGGTGCCCAGACCACGCATCACTTCATGTACCCGGAAAGTGCCAAAAACCTACCAGCCAACATCAGCTTTGTGCTGGTGCCATTCAAAGCCCTGGACCTTCTTTGGATCACCAGCGCCCTCTCAACGGGGCAGATCCGGTTGTAAGTACCTCGGGGCAGAAAACGTTTGCAATCGGGATATGCCCAGGTCAGGAGCATCGTTACTAGGAGGGTCTGAGCACTGTATGTGAGGGGCACCACAAGGTGGGATGAGCAGACATTAAAGGTGCAATCCTACGTAGCCGGACAAACACATTTCAATACAATTCTTTGTTTAAAAACAAAAAAAAAAAACAATTGACTTCCATGAAATAATCTAACTGCTAAAAGCAAAGATTTGGCTTCTTTTATTTCTTTGGAAATTTTATTACAAATTTATATTTTTAGGGGTCTCTGAATGGGGAGTGTTTTATCAGTAGAGTTTTTTTTTTCTTCTTTACCCTGAGACACACCCTGAGACATGGGGGTTTTACCTGTGAAACTCTCTTGTTCAGCACTGACAGACATAAGTGGGCCTGAAAAAATTCAAACCCCTCTCGTCTCTGCTTACCATGTTTAGAAACACAACGTTTAAGAAAATTGTACTAAATTTGACACCTACTTTTTTTTTTTTTTAGATGGTTTTGATATTTTAATAAATCACTTAAACTACTGCTGATCTTGAGATTGTATTCTCCCCCCCACGGACTATCTGTAGTCCTCCAACTCCCATTAAAAAATAAAATATACACGGGACTGCGACTTTTAAATGTTAACATAATCTATATATTAAGAATATGCCTGTTGAAACGACTGAATTGAAAGTAGTGTAATATTTCCAATTGGCAGACTTTGTTGGCACCTGCCAATGCCCCCATGTGATCCAGTGTAAGTCATTTAAATCCTCTCCTTCCCTTTAGCACGTACGCTCCGGTGAAAGCCTTCCTGCGCGTAGACAAGGAGAAGGTAAAATCACTTTGTGTGCGGAGAGATTAGTAACATACTGTAAATGCAGCAGAGCAGCTTGTGTTCGTTCCGGGAAGCAGGATAATTCTGTCGTCTTACTTCAACTGATCTAATGAGACTTAATCAACCACTTTAATACAAGAAAAACGTGTGTGTGTGTGTGTGTGTGTGTGTGTGTGTGTGTGTGTGTGTGTGTGTGTGTGTCAGCATATAAGCAATTACTGGTCTGAGAGTATCAGTGTCTGTGTTTACCCGATTACATGAACTCCCAAACACATTGATAGAGAACATTAGGTGCTGACATTAGGGGTTAGTAGCAATAGAAAGCACAGGGCACCATTAAAAGTTGTGCTTCCAAGATCTTTCTCCCTCTTGACTCCCTCTCTCTCTCCCCCCCCCCAGGTGCAGATCTATAATCCAGCTTTCTTTAAATACATCCATGACCGCTGGACCGAGCATCACGGCCGTTACCCCTCCACCGGGATGCTGGTCCTCTTCTTTGCTCTGCACGTCTGTGACGAAGTGAGCCTCTGTTTAACCTCCACGCCTTACTTCTCCCCACGTTGTGGTGTCATAGGGCTGTTGGAACATTTTTACAATGCCTTTATGATGTACATGGCAAAAATGCTTGGTTTTTCTAGGGGACGATCTAGTAGTGGACTCCAACGGAGATATCGGCCCGATTAGACGTGGAGCCCCCTTGTACTTCAGTTTCCATTGGTCAGGGGGGCACTGGTGGTCATGTGTAGAGATGGGGGAAATTGTCACAATCCGTTTTTCCTGGGAATTTCCCAAGCTTTCCGTGTAAAATCCGCTGACGGGATTGCTCTAGTTTCAATTTGCGGATTAATCCCAAACCCGCCATTGGATTTTTATAATCCGTGTGGATTGTATCCAATCGACAGATTCCACAATCCGTTGGAAGATTCTATGAGCGCAATCCGCGGGTGTCTGCAAGCCCATGGAGGATTTTAAGCGTGATATCCACGGATTCTGCAATCCGTGGTAGGATTTGTAAAAATCCACCCAACGAATTGCTGCATCTGGCGGATATTCATTTTTAAAACCCTCCCTCGGATTACAGAAACCCACGGATTGTGCTCGCAGAGTCCTCCACCGATTTGCGGAATCGGTCGATTGGATTGTCCGTGATTTAACAAAAAAAATAAATAAATAAATAAATAATAATATCCAGAAAGAAGAATCGCCATTTTTTTTTTTAGACTGATTCGCGGAAATCCCCGGACCAAAGGAACCACCCAAAACCACAATTTTGTTTTCGCTCATCTCTAGTCATGTGATTTGCTGCTGATGCGATCACCATTCACATTCCAACGTGTTTTATTAGGTTGAACGTGTGTGTTGGGTTGAAGGCAGAGGTCCCAGTGCTGTGGTTATGGGCCCTAGTTGGATTTTAAATTAACCTCTCTGGTTTTTTTTTTTTCTCCTTGCCTCATTGGTTCCAAATCTTTATTAAAAACCTCTATTTTGCCCTTGCAACCCCCATTCTGTGTCCCTCAAAATCCAATTTTAAACCAAATGGATTTCACGTGGTTTTAGTGGAATATATTAATTGGGTTATTGATGCAGCGAAGTAACCTTCTTTGTGTCACTCTCTAAAGAAATAAAATTAAAAAAAAGGTCCTGTCGCTTTCTGTATTTCCACGTGTGTGTCCCTCCTGTCAGCCTTCCACGTGTGTGTCCCTCCTGTCAGCCTTCCACGTGTGAGTCCCTCCTGTCAGCCTTCCACGTGTGAGTCCCTCCTGTCAGCCTTCCACGTGTGTATCCCTCCTGTCACCCTGGTCCCTGTCTTGTATCTATTCAGCCCTCTTGGTTGGGAAACGCTGCTGTACCCGACTAAGCAATTTGTTTAACAAAGCCTGGATTAAAAGCCGCAATTCTGCCTATTTTCTGGAGGGAGGTCCTCTGAAGGTGACCCGTACTATTCTATTTTTAGCTCCGAAGACCCCACTTCTCTCCCTCCTCCCCCACTGATTCCCGAGACACTTACCAGTTTAGATTCCAGTATTTCTCCTGGACATTTAAAGATGGCCGCCATGGTCTTCCGATAGCCACAACGTGATCCCTCAAATGACATTGCGGCTTCCTGTTGACACGTGAGATTTGGTGGCCAGTTTGATTGCCCTAAAGGGAACAGAAACTCCGGCAACGGAAGCGGTAACTGTCTCAGGAACGGGGGGATTGCTGCTTCCATGTAGTGGGCTTCCTGTTGGGTTCTTATGTGACGTCCATTTCTATAAAAGGTTTTGCTGCTATTGGTAACCTTTATTGTGTGTGTGTGTGTGTGTGTGTGTGTGTCCTGGTAACCTTTTGACAACATTATGCATGGTCACCGCTCAAACTAAACCTCTTCCAGGAATTAATACAATATTTGGTCACAACTTAAACGTGCAATCGCATGGAGAAAACAAACTTTTTGTTAAAAAAAAAAAAGTCTACTTGGCTTTCCCAAACAAATCTAGCTGTGTTCATAGCAAAGATTGTGATTTTTGTTTGTATTGTTGCACGTTTAATTTCTTGGGAGCCTCTGAATGGGCGCGTGTCGGTCATTCCGATGTTTTCCCACCCTGTCCTTGGAGCCAATACAGATAAGGGGAGGGTGACTTTGCTGGTGCAAGCTCTTGGCATCAGTGAGATGGGAAATCAAACACCTCCTGAGTTCCAGCTCACCCTGTTAACAAACGTCAAAGAAACGTTTCCCTTCAAAAATATGTGTTATCCCACCTCTGTATTTAATGCAGATTTAAAGGTGATGTGGGCCAATAGGAAAGCTTGTAAGGCATTGATCGCACCCATAGACCGTGCAGGTGGCAGCAGGAGGGCGCGCTGTACGAGGAATCGGTTGAAACTGATTTCTCGGTGCGACGGGCAGGTCCCGTGAGCAGTTCGCCCAATGAGGGAGAACCAGCTCCGTGACATCACTGGCACGCACCTAAACACGCCCGACGGTGTGTCTAGCATATCCGGAAAACGCACCCGCTTCACGCGGGTGACATCACGGACGCACACACCTCCGCACGGGGCGAAAGCCGTAAGGACCTGCTCTAAGAATCTCGGGAAGCAGGAGGCTTCCAGAGTTGAAGTTGACATGGTACAGCTATGGAGGCACCCCCTGCCCCCTCCTGCGTCCTGCCTAAGGTGACAAAATAAATAAACCAGGCAGGAATGCCGCTTTAGGAAATGAATATCAGATTTATTTTAAAAAAAATTAAACGGTCATTAATCACCCAGTTGTGACGCCATCAACATATCCGCGCATTCGTACACGTTCTCTTAACCTGTCCTGCTTTCATCTATTTCCTTCTTGCTCCTACAGGTGAATGTTTATGGCTTCGGCGCAGACCGGCGGGGCAACTGGCACCACTACTGGGAAAATAACCGCTACGCCGGCGAGTTCCGCAAAACCGGAGTGCACGACGCAGACTTCGAGGCACAAATCGTCGACACACTCGCCAGGGAGGACAAAATCAAGGTGTATCGCAGCACATGAGGCTACCAGCCAAATGGCCTGCACCTCGCCATAATCCCTCCCCCTTCCCATGACCTAACAAAGGGGTGACGGCACACCTCAAACTCTTGGCCAATCAGAATGAGTGTGGCAGGCAGAGTGCCATTTTATTTTGATCTGGCGGCCAATCATGGTTGCCGGGTCACATGATGTATTTAATCCTCTTATCATGTTGCAGGATTTTTGTTACATGCCAAATTTGAGTTGGAAAGTAGGGATATTTGGGGTGATATTGTGGCTGTTTGACATCAAGGCCCATATATACTGAGGGGTGCTGTTCCATATGGCCTCTTTCGGTGCTGTAAAACACTTCGTGGCCTGTTCAAGTGAATAGACTGTCGTGTGTATCTTCCAGCACTGGAAGGGGTCTCGGGGCAGGGCACCTCCTACTAAATATGATCTTAAATCTCCCCCCAGAGAATGGGTCGTAATGCCAAAAGTATTTAAATATTTTGACTTCTGCCTTCTAGCCAATCATGAGCACTGGCCTCAGAGTGCTGCTATATCCCAGCCAATCAGGCTTCAAAGCTGGGATCTCTTTGGCCAGTGACAATATAGCGTTGACAAGTACGTTTGTATTACTTTCTGTGAAACCATTGTATTCATCCAAGGTTTCGTTCACACAACATGCACTGCGAATTACTTAACCCCTGTGCTGAAAGAGAGGTGCATTGCCGGCGCATTTTGGCAGCGAAGGGGTTAAAAATGTAGTTCAGATCACTAAAGGGTTTTTTTTCTTTTCATATTCCTGACAATCTGTTGAATCGATAAAGCTGGACTTGTTTTGTACAATCCTCATCACTTCGGCGACACTGTCTCTCTCCACCAGCCAATCCTATTCATGCATTGGCAGTAGGGTGGGTGAGTGGGGGGGGGCAGGGGGGGTGTTTAACTCCCATAATGCATTTTTCCTTATTGCTGGGTCTTGAAGAGCATTTCTTGGCTTATGGCATATGCAGTGAGCTGCAGAGCAGCTGTTTAAGCCTCCTTTTTAACTCCTTTTTTTTTTCTAGGAGCAACACAGTGGGGAAACCTTAAATACAACCATCGCAAGATCAGTGTTCTCTTCCTGGGAGGAATCCACCTTTTGATTTACAATGGGATTTTTGACATAAGACTGTAGTGCATCAAGATTCACTTTCAAGACACCAGTATTTCCATCCTGACTTCATGTCATGGACGGGCTTCCGTTCTGTGTTTTCAAACTGTGATCCCAGTTCTGGTCCCTTTTTGATTTTAGTCTGATGATGACATGGAGTTAGGTTGGCAACACTGAAATTACTCTGGCTTGTGCTTCTTATGGGACAGCACCAGTGGGCATAGATGGGAAGGAATTAACAGGTTTATGCTGTTGCGCAAGCCATAGGCATTATAAATGTATCTAAATGCACTTAAGATTGTGTGTGATAGATATATCTATCTCTCACACAAATCTAATGATGGAGACCTATTCAGATATACTCATGAGCATATGAACTGGATAGGATCTGTATATGTAGACATTAAGATGGTCTCAATGATTTCAGAGTAGTCATCGGCAGCAATCTTTAATTTTAGTGATGGCAATAACCACATTGGTCAAGTGTAGTGCAGGACAGGTTGCGTTAAAATGAATTCCTAATCCTTCTCTTTAAAGGGCACAGAACGGTCCTCTCACCACTTTATTCATCATAAAGAGGACAGGCTGGTGCTGTGCCAGAAGAATGATTAGTAAAAAACCTCATTGCATGTCAGCAACTAGCCTTCCCCCAATCATTGTGCCACTGGGATAAAGGTTTCCATACACAAATGCACTGGGTCTAAAGTTAGAAAATAAGGAGTGGGCCAAGGTTCCATAGTGACATGGAGCCAGTTGACCATGTGCTATATCTGCTGCTTTCAATGTAGTACGACAGCACATCAAAGATGGCTGCAGTATTGACAACCTGTCCATGCCATTATGAGATTCTGATTCATTCCCTAGTTTCAAACGTTAATTGCCGTGTATTTTTGTTCACGTTAGTCCTTCATTTATATAGTAAATTATTATTTGGAAAACTAGCACTGTACTTTAGTCTTATGATTGCATGGAGGTAGGTTAACAACGCACTGACCGACTGCGTCCTGCAGAGACGTCAACCCTTCTCCTTTAAAATCTGGGAGACTCGCATGTCTTCTGCTGTACCTTGGTTGCAGGAGGATAACCGAAGCCTGATTCCATTTATTTAGGATGTAAATGAGTAATCCCTGCAGCTACCTGTGTGCTCGAAGAACCCCAGCATCATTAACCCCCTTCTTGGAGCGAAGGGGTTCCCTAAAACAAACCGTATTAAACACCCTTTTATTAAAGCAGTATTTCAATTTAAAAGGTTTGGCAGTAAATCAGTGTTCTGCAGTGTTCTGCACTTTCCCAGAATGCCAAGCCAAAACGCTCTAGATATTACGGTTGCCAAACATAATAACTTTTGTCACTTTCAGTTTCTTCTGAATTGTATGGTTTGTACGTCCTTGTTTATTACCTTTTTGCTGTTGGGGGGGAACCTGCAGTGAACTGTGGACTTCACTGGCAGCAAAGGGTGTTAATGTCGATTTCGGTTTTCTCTCTCCTAGTAGGTGAAACTAGGAAGGATAAGGAAGTGTTTGAAGGGGCTGGTTGTTAAACCTTGGGGTGCAGTATACAGTTCTAGGGCCACATGTTGCCCACCACTAATATAAATGGAGGTGACCACTTTCAGAATCTTGTATACAGAATATTAACCCTGTCGTTGGCCCTTCTGACCGCAGGGTTAATCTTGAGCCATTGAAGGCTATGTTTCCTAAGCAGTGCCACTTCATGAAACACCTTCCAGTGCTGGAAGACCTCTTTATGGCCCAGTCAAGTGAATAGGCCACGGGGTGTCCTCTTGGCATTGGAAGTTGTCCAATAAAATGGCAACACTTGGTAAACGTGGCCCTAAATCTCATTGGGGCAGAACCACCTTAACAGAGGTAAACTACATTTTGGGTTAAAAAGGGGTGATTTTGCTTTGTGTCCTATTCATTTCAGGGGTTGATGTTACATTTGTTTAAAGCCCTGTACAACACCTATTTGTTAAATGTCACCCTATTTTCACCATGTCACCCTATTTTCACCATTATCATTCTCTCTCTCTTCTCTCTCCTGTTCACGTGTGACTCCCACCACCTTTCCGGTGCGTTTATCAGTATTATTACCTGTGCACTTTTTATTATGACTGTCATTATTTTTGCTTTTGTTGCATCTCGTGCGGAGAGGAGCAGTACTCTTTTTGAAATAAATAAATAAAAAAAATAAGCTGTATTTGTTAAACCTCCTACGTGTCTGTGCTTTTGTGGTTGATGGGTACACTACACGGTAAATTAGTAAATATGGCCCAATATGTAGGTTCTGCTAAGCAGTCTTCCACAAGACACCTTCCGATGGTGGAAGATCCGTTACAGCCTATTGACTCTTTAATATCTGTATGGTGTCTTCCATGGCTAGAAGGTGCCTTGTTGCAGAAGACTGCTCCTTAAATGTAGGGCCCATTATTTCAAGGGCACTCGCATGTGAAATTAGGAAATTATTAGGAATATTAACTGGCATATCAGATTTGGGCATTTTGAACAAAAAAATTACTTTTAATAGAAGGTACTTATTTGTATTGCTAAAACTATTGACATCAAGGTCGCTGATGTTAAAAATCAGTGCGAGTTGATACATGTAGTTTTAAATTGAAATTGTTTTCTTGCTTATGGCTCCAGTAAAACCATCACTGCTAATTCCCATGAAGCCTGGAATTCCCGATTTTGCATTTATATGTGTAAAACAAGCAATATATTCCTATAAAATGCAGCTATGATGTTTCAGGCCCTACACAAAGACCCCATAGGGACATTTCAAAGTCTAGTTGAAATCTTCACTTCGCTCGCTAGCTCCGTCAATGAGGAGGATGATGAGAAAAATGATTACACATCAATTTAAATAATCCGATCCAGAAGATGCCATTCTTTCTGATAAAGAAAAGGTGGAAGTGGGAGAATATCTATGTACAAATCGAGTCACTATCACGAAAGACATTTTTTAGAGAACACTCACAACAATCCAAGGAGACGAAAACACAAAGATGCAATTGTGACGGAAACATTCAAAATAGTCGCAACCATTAAGGAGAAGAATTAAAAGAGAATTAAAGTTATAAATAAAAAGTTCCATAATGTATTTTCTAAGGAGTGGTGCCCAAAATTGTACTCCATATTCAAGGTGTGGTCTTACTAATGCTTTATAAAGGGGCATAATTATGTTTACTTCCCTTCCTTAGGGAGAGGGAGCAGCTCAGTGAGTAACGACACTGACTGGCAGTGAGAGTGTGAAGCAGGGGAGCCTGGTTCAATTCCCGGTGTCGGCTCCTTGTGACCTTGGGCAAATCACTTTATCTCCCTGTGCCTCGGGCACCAAAACATAGATTGTAAGCTCCAGGGACCTGTGCCTGGAAAATGTCTCTGTAATGCGCTGCGTACAACAAGCAGCGCTATACAAGAACATGCAATTATTATTATTATATTCCATCCATTGCCTGTTTAATGCAAGATAAGATCTTGTTTGCCTTTGCAGCTACTGCATGACTTTGGGCACTATTGCTAAGCATGCTGTCTGCCAGCACTCCTAAATCCTTCTCCATCAAGGATTCCACTAATATATCCCCATTTAATTTGTAAGTAGCCTGTTTATTCTTGTTTCCCAAATGCATAATCTTACATTTATCTGTATTGAATCTAATCTGCCATTTATCTGCCCAAGTTTCCAGTCTATCCAAGTCCTTCTGGAGAGAAATTACATCCTGCTCTGATTTTACAACCTTACACAATTTAGTGTCATCAGTAAAGATGGAGACTTTGCTCTCTATGCCAACCTCAAGGTTATTAATAAACACGTTTGAAAGCAGGGGTCCCAGTACCGATCCCTGAGGTACTCCACTCACAACTTTAGCTCAAACGGAAAAAGTTCCATTTATGACAACCCTCTGTTGTCTATCCTTCAACCAGTTTTCAATCCAGGTGCAAGTATTTTTTACCAAGTCTAATTTGCTTTATTTTGTACACTAACCTCTTGTGTGGAACCGTATCAAAAGCCTTTGCAAAATCTAAGCAGAGCATATCAACTGCATTACCCTGGTCTAAATTCCTACTTACCTCCTCAAAGAAACGAATAAGGTTAGTTTGGCATGATCTATCCTTCATAAATCCATGCTGACTATTACTAATCTCATTTTTTTTTTTTTAACATTAGGTATTCCTGAATATTATCCTGTATTAAACCTTCAAGTAGCTTCCCCACTGTTGATATCAGGCTTACAGGTCTGTAATTCCCCAGTTGTGATCTAGCTCATATTTTAAATATAGGCACCACATCTGCTTTATGCCAATCTTGTGGAAATTGAATCCTTGAATATTAAATGTAATGGTTTGGCTATTACTGAACTTAACTCCTTGAGAACCCTTGGATGTATGCCACTGGAGCCATGTGCCTTATTTACTTTAATTTTATCCAGCCACCTATGAACTTCTTCCTCAGGTAACCAATTGTTCGTTATTATAGAGGTTGTGGCTTCCTACTGCAGCACTAGTATTGAAATTGATTCTTCGCTGGTAAACACAGAAGCAAAGAGTTTGTTTAATACCTCTGCTTTTCCTTATCTCCAATAATCTGCCTGTCCATCTCACACCGAAAGGGTCCTATATTTTCTTTTCTCATGTTTTTGTTATTAAGTTACTTAAATAACTTTTTAGGGTTGATCTTATTTTCTTTTGCAATCCTTTTTTCATTTTCCATTTTTGGCAATCTGATTTGCCCTTTTGCAACTTTTATTACATTGATTATAATTCTGATACGATGTTTCCGTCCCTTCTGACTTCAAGAATCTAAACGCCTGCCTCTTCTTTTCCATTTCCTCCCCTACCTGTTTATTTAGCCACATTGTTTACGTGTTTATTTTATATTTACAGTATTACCCAAGGGTATACACTGATAAGTGTGCTTTCCTAACAATGTTTTAAAGACTGCCCATTTATCTTCTACATTTGTCCCTGCAAAAACATCATCCCGATGTATTACTTGTAGATTAGTCCTCAGTTTATTAAAAATCTGCCTTTCTAAAGTTTAAGGTCTTTGTTTTTTGATGATTTATTTCAAATGAGACCATGTTATGATCACTGTTAGCAAATATTCAAGTCCTGGAACATTTGGGTATTACTCCTACATTGTTTGATATTATCAAATCCAGTATTGCCCCTCTCCTGGTTTGTTCCTCAATAATTTGGGTCATATAATTGTCTTTAAGTACCCCCAAAACCTTTTCATTTTGTTGTAATGCTAATCTCTTGGCCACAGTCAATGGCTGGATAATTAAAATCCCCCATTATACAAACATGACCTAGTTTTGATGCCTTCTCCATTCGCAAAAGTATTTTAGCTTCCTCAATCTCACAGATATTTGGAGGTTTATTGCATATCCCTACAAACATTTTCTTTGTACTTTTACCTCCACTGCTAATTTCTATCCACAAGGTCTCTACATTTTTATCATTACCTTCATAAACACCTTCCCTTATAATAGGTTTTAGATCCGGTTTAACATATAAACATACTCTACCTCCTTTTCTATTTGTTCGATCCTTCCGAAAAAGGGGAATAAGCCTCTAAATTAACTGCCCAGTCATGAGCTTCATCCCACCATGTTTCAGTAATGCCTATGATATCATACTGCTCCCTTGCAGCTATTAATTCAAGCTCCCCCACTTTATCTGTCAGGCTTCTTGCATTAGCAAGCATGTAAGTTTTTTTTTTTTTCTCCTCAGCCTATACTATTATCTTATCTGCTCCTGCCTTTCTACGGTAATTGGATTTAGTCTTTAGAAGTTTTCTAGTATCTCTATTTAATGTGCGTGTCTCCCTGCTTGTCAAACTCGCACTTGCCCCCATTCTACCTCCATAACCCCTTGCTATTTCCCCACCTATTCTATTTAGTTCTTTATCTGTTTCTTGTCGCTCCTTCCTACAACCTATACATGCTGTGTTTAGGATATGTATAGTATTATTATATTGAGAGACCTGACATTTACTCATTTCAGTTATAATCAGAGCTGCCACATTCTACTGAATGAGAACCCGGACACTTATTTTTTAATTTTTTTTATTTAGATATTTAACTGTCTTACTGTATCTCCTCCCTCCAGTGGCGACATCATACGGTGGCATTTTCCCCCTGCATGCTCCCGTCAAAATGGCTCCGCGACGCCAAATGGCGTTGCATTGCCATGACAACGGGACGTCGTGTGCCATCACGGCACCATGTGCCGTCATGGCAATGTGACGCTGCAGGTCGCCCGGGATGTCATATCATCGCAACGTGACGCCATTTGACATTGCGGAGCCCTTTTTCAACGTCATGTAGTGTCCCGGCAATGGACATCACGTGACGCGGATACGTCACGTAGCGTTCCCGTGGCAACGCGGCACCATTCGACCCCGCGTGGCCATATTGAGAGCAGTTGCAGGGTGAAGATGCCGGGAGACACCGCCCCGGGTTTATTTGGTAATCCCGTAGTCTCCGGGTGAGACCCGGAGAGGTGGCAACCCTGCTCGCCCCGGAGATTTTAAATGTAGACCCCTAACCCGGAGATGGGTTAGCGAAACCCGTAGTCTCCGGGTCAAACCCGGAATGGTGGAACCCCTGGATATAATACTGATGATTTTTACCACACACAGAATAGTGTTTTTACGTGTGTTTTAATATGGCACTGTGTTCTTTATGTGGAGTATATATAATAAATGACTATATTGTTTGAGTCATGTTGACTATATCTTTGTGCCCAAGAGAAAACTTTGTGGCTCCTTTCAATAAACAGACTAGCCCCCCTAAATTACTACAGCAAGGGAGAGGTTAATTCAGAACTGTGGAGAGCAACATGGCCGCCCTCCTCAGGCCCCACCCCCACCACGTGACCAGCTGCCGGTTTGATAAGGAGTTGCATCAGCCGGTGTATCCTAGGCAGCCTGGCCCCTCCCCCTTCTCTTTAACGGACGGCCTTGTCTACCAATAAGGGACCGGAGTTAGACATCGCGGACCAATCCGTGAGAGGCTGAGGAGGGGTGGGATTTCCGGCCAGCGCAGTGTTCGCCTGTCAATTGTGCAGAGAGCGTGTGTCCAGGTAATGGGGGTAACTCGTACACTAACTGCCCTCGGCGCCGGGGCAGGTTTACATATGTATTACACGTGGATATCTTTCTAGTCTATGAGGGAGAGGGGGTATTGCTGATCTAAAGCTTGAGTATGTAAAGAGAGGGCGCTAAGCTATGAATGGCCGCAGTGGGGAGGGGTGTATTGGGGAGGGGGTGCAAATAACCGCATTATTTGCCCTGAGAGCAGCTCTGCAGTGAAGTAGCAGGCCCTCCGGCAGTGAAAGGGTTTACACAGCTGACCATTAACCCCTGATGGGGTGGGGTATTAGTTGGGTTATCTATGGGTTTAGGCTGCGCTTATAGTGCCCGTGATGTCGCGCCAAAACATGCATGGCCGCCGTCGCGTGCGCTTATAGTAAGCGCGACGCGACAGCTTGGTCATGATCGCTGGAAGTCATCTCAATTTGATTTTTCCAGCGACCGTAGCCTGACATCGCCATCGCGTCGCTGTCACTATAAGAGTAGACTAGGCGTCAAGATACTCAAGTGGTGGGTTTATTCTGTAGAGATTTAAAGGGCTAATACGCCGCGGGTATATAATTGGGTAATAAATACTTGCATTTATATATAAATATAGTTACATAGTAGATGAGGTTGAAAAAAGACATTTCGTCCATCAAGTTCAACCCCAGTGACATATCTTCCAATGATATCTCATAAGGGGAAAAATAAATTCCTTACCGACTCCCTAACCCTAACCTTAATATTGGCAATCAGATTACTCCCTGGATCGACATCCTTCCCATGTTTACTTATTTGGTATATCATATATTTGTTTGCTATCATAGTCTACGTATGAAGGTTTTTTTTGGGGGGGGGGGGGGGGGTTTACCCCTAACTGCAGAAAAGAAAGATTTCAGGTGTGTTATGTGCAACTGAAGGAACAATGTAGCTATTTTGCATTCTAGTGCATGCGTAGAACTGGTTATGCAAGTTCCAAGAATGTGATATAATTGGCCTGTTGGTTGATTTACTATTCTGCTAGTTGGGATGGTGTCTATTCATGACAGGATCCCCTCAAAAACGGTCACACAGTAAATCTTAATGAAAAACTTCAATGAAGATGAACGCACACAATTTATCGGACCATGTATTAAATATCCTAGACTTGCTGAGAGCGTTTCTCAGGGTACCTGAGGAAGGGTTCACGTACCCAGAAACGCTGTCCTCACCTAGTCTTCTGGATATTTTATACATGGTTGATAGGACTTCAGTAGCTTAATGTGTGCGTTCATCTTCAAGAGCGGTTTATCATGTCACATTTCCACTGTCTGCTGAGTTGAGCTTTACTGCACAATGTCTTGTAGCATTGTTTGGATAATGCTGGTTAAATTAAGGTTTATATTTGGTAATATCCCATTGAGAAGATGGACAAACGAGCCCTGATATGTGTGGTTAACACTACTCCAAACCAAGTTCCAAAAGGTAATAATACCCTTTTTGCTGCTGAAGTCACAAGCTTTGGAGGTACAGAACGTGGAAATGTGTCGAAATTTGATTTGTTGTTTTTTTCCCTCCTGAATGTAAAAAAAAAAAATTGAGGGGCGAAATTAAATAGTTCCCCATTTTCCAAATATATATATATATATATATATATATATATATATATATATATATATATATATATATATATATATATATATATATATATATGCAAATATGCAAATATAGCTGTATGCTCATCTGCATGTCTTAGGCAGGTCTGCAACCCCGCCTTTCCCCATTATCACCCAGCATACAGCACTTCCACTGCAGCAAGGGATTCTGGGAAATGACATGCAAATGAGCACACAGTGTCACTTTTTGTTTCAATAACCATTTTTAACATGGTTCCCTATAGGCTTAAGCTTGCTGCATGGTCACAGCTTTGAGCACAGCCAGGGTTAAGGTGCATACCCAGAAAACCACCCACAGACAGCTGATGGGTCTCATCAGTGTGGGGTTGGATTTACTGGGAATGCAAGAGAGGCTATGGGATAGGCTAAACCATAATACTGAGTTAAGTTATGGTGAGTAAAAAAAGTGACAAAAACCCTCCACAGGAAAGCAAATATGCAAATATAGCTGTATGCTCATCTGCATGTCTTAGGCAGGTCTGCAACCCGCCTTTCCCCATTATCACCCAGCATACAGCACTTCCACTGCAGCAAGGGATTCTGGGAAATTTTATATATATATATATATATATATATATATATATATATTTATATATATATTTTATAGTCTCAATTTTCTATCCATTTTTTTTTAAAATAAAATGTTTCAAATATGTTTACATTTTGAGTATGCACTTAAAAAAAAGCAAACATTAAAAAAAAAACAGGTTCTGGCTTTTTGACCATCAACATATTCTAATTTTGTCAAAAACCCTCCCATCCCTATAATTGTAAGTCACCTTAATAGTGCAGGACTTAACGTTTTACCTCTGAACATGTTACAAGGCCCTGCGGACACTCCAGGGGGTTAACCTATTTCTCGCAGTGGGCTAAGGTGATTAAAACATTTGTTCTCCTCCCTGTCCTGCACAGGTCACTGTCGCCATGAAGACGTCGCTGACAGCCTGCGAGATCCGGCAGAAGTTCATTGACTTCTTCAAGGAGCATGGCCACACATACGCTCACTCCTCAGCCGTCGTCCCCCTAGACGATCCCACTTTGCTCTTTGCCAACGCAGGCATGAATCAGGTGAGCCACACCGATGTAATCGCATTGCTAGGAATCTAAATATGGGTTCTCTGTGTGGAAATGTGGTCCCCAAAAACATTAATATGCGTCCCTGACACTGGTTAACGACTTCAGCATGTGACTTTTTTCTATCAATGTATCGATACTGATGTTGGAATTTTAGACTCAGTATTCATAATGCACGTATCAAACAGATAAATGTGTTTATGAACAGAGCCGTGTGGTCCTTCACGCGTGCGTTAACATAAGTGGTTTGAGAACCCCCTGATGTGGAGGGTGAGTTGGCCACTTCTGTAGTTCTAAATATGATATATCACTATATTTGTTGCGCTTTTATTAAGTTTTTGTTTCACTGGTTCGGTTCAACTGACTGGGCCAGGTGTACTGGAGCAGGGATAGCCTCAAAACCTGACCTGTTGGTGTTTCTTAAGGACTGGAGTTGGGAACCACTGCTATATTGCATCACTATATGAAATGCTTAGAACAGAATTCTCAGTGAGTTTCCTGCACCCCAAATCCCTTTGGAATTTCCTTCGAGTAGCTCTCTCTGCAGTTCTTCCTTCATCTATATCAGGGGTGCCCAAACTTTCCCCTCTGCGCCCTCCCTGCTTGCGCCCCCCTCCTTACCTTATCTTCGATGTCAAATGACGCCATAGGGTGACGTCACGTTGCCATAGTAACGTGGCGTCACGGGATCCCGCAGAGTAATTTGCTGCTATGTAGCCATGGCGATACGTCGCCTAAAAGAAGTTGCAGAGGCCTCACACGATCCTCCCGCATTTAATTTAAATGCCTTGAGGAGGAGTGGGGGGCCTCTGCAACCTCCACTCCCCCCCCCCCAGAAAATCTTGTGCACCCCTGTTATATATCATAGCTGACGGAAGAGTTGATGATTTTATTATTTTGGTACCAGATCCAGAAATGTAAAATGTTCTGAAGAACCGAGGTCAGAAGGTGTAATGGATCCTACACCGGATTAGTTACATCGAAGGGTTCACAATATGAATCCTTCACTACTAGTGTTTTAAAAAAAAAATGAATGGGATCCGGGAGATCCCCTGGAGATGAACTGCATTATATTCAGCTCCAGTGATCCCCAGTTCCTTAGATAATTACCAGTAAAGTAACCTGGTTTAAATCTCCCCCAGAGGAAACAAAATGGCGGCCAAATCTCCAGCCAACAGGAAGCTGCAACATAATCGGTTGCGACTCCCTATTGCAGGGGTGCGCAAATTATCCCTCGTGTGCCCCTTGTCTCCTCTGGCATGCGCCCCCCCCCCCGCCCCCTCCTCTGTACGGCTCTGGAGTCAAATTACGTTGTGGGGTCATGTGACCCAGGGGTGGTCGGTTGCCATGGAGACGCGGCACTGGAACTCAAGTAAAATGTTAGAGGCCTCGCGCGATCCCCTGCATTTATTTTAAATGCCTTCGGGGAAGCGCGGGGCCTCTAACAGCCGCGCCTCCCCTGGGGGCAGGGCCCACACTTTGCACACCACTGCCCTATTGGTGGCCATTTAAATCCCCCTGAAAGATCCGAAAGTAATGCTGGTAACTTCACCGATGAGTTTCTCTAGAAACAAGGGGATCCTCGGAGATGAAAACGACATGGTTCAGCTTCGGAAACACCCGGTTCAAATCCTGTAAAAAAAGAGTGATTTAGGGGGTACTGCTGCTCTTATGCACCCCTGTTGCCTATTGGTGATTGTAATTAGTTCTGTCAGAGTGCATCCATATACACTGCTCAAAGCCACTTAATAGAATGTTACTGCCATATATGCATGGTACAAGTAAGCTCTGTGTGGTTTCTCAGGCGTGGATCATGAGATTTGTAATGTTGTTTGTTCATTAAATTGACATGACCGGCTTGTGGGGTCACACTGACCGCTGGCCAACGAGAGCATAGGTTGCGTAGAAGAGGGGGGTAAGAGGGTAACATTTTGTGGAGGGCTTCCAAGTGTGAGATGAGGATTAAATGCGAAGGACGCCGTTATCATAGCAACTAGTTACGGTGCTGTTTGTTACTTTTATAAAAGGGCAAGAAGCCCATTGGCAAATGATAGTTATTTATTAATAAAAACGCATTTTACCTGCACTTAAGTTGGTAAATCCTATACTGATAATTGGAATTACAAAACCTGGCTTTACTGACATATCAGCCAAAGTGTGAGACACGGAATTTGCTTAAACTGCAGTGAAAACCTTTTTGTCTATAGAAATGAAGGCACATTATTTGTTTATTAAAACATTCACAATCTATGTGTTATATAATTCACAGTGGGGGATCATTGTGCCGTATGCTTTATCTTTGAGGGTTAAAAGTTTGTATAGCGCCATCATAGCTGTAATAAATTCAACAATATAGCAAGGGTGTAATCCACAATGAATAATGGGAATAAGCACTTCAAGCACAAACGTAAACATTAGGAAAAAATAGTCCCTGTCCTACAGAGCTTACAATCTACGTGGTATCTATGGAGAACTTAGACAGTAGGAAGGTAAGTGCATGATGTGCAAGGGTTTCTGGTTGGTGTATATGAAAGTGAGTACTTCATAGCTATTGAAATGCTTCTTTGAAGAGGTGAGTTTTAAGGTGGAAAGGGATGCTTGGCGAATATTGAGTGGGAAGGGTATTCCCCTGGTATGGGGCAGTAAGTGAAGTTTTAGGCGGGAAAGGATCGTAGATACAAAAGACAACCTTGAGCAGCACAGAAGAGGCGAGCTGTGGTATAGCGCGAGATTAGGGCAGAGTAGTGTATATCCTTGAAAGAAAGGAGACGTGTTGGGATGAGCAGGTTGTTGGAATATCTCATTACTTGGGATGTTTTCTCCTCTAGTTCAAGCCGATTTTTCTGAACACCATCGACCCCGCTCACCCGATGGCAAAACTGACCCGAGCAGCTAACACCCAAAAGTGCATCCGTGCTGGAGGTAAACACAACGACCTTGATGACGTGGGCAAAGACGTGTATCACCACACCTTCTTTGAGATGCTGGGATCCTGGTCCTTTGGGGACTACTTTAAGGTGAGCGGATCCTCCCACCGTACAAGTGGTAGGGGAGGTGGGGGGCAGTGATGGGCATGGAGGTGGGGGGCAGTGATGGGCATGGAGGTGGGGGGCAGTGATGGGCAAGGAGGTGGAGGGCAGTGATGGGCAAGGAGGTGGGGGGCAGAGATGGGCAGGGAGGTGGGGGGCAGAGATGGGCAAGGAGGTGGGGGGCAGTGATGGCCAAGGAGGTGGGGGGGCAGTGATGGGCAAGGAGGTGGGGGGCAGTGATGGGCAAGGAGGTGGGCTGTGCAAGTGAGGGGGCAGAGGGGTGAGTGGAAATTATGTGCAAAGATGCAGGAGGCAGTGATGGGCAAAGAGGTGGGGGGCAGGAGGTGGGGGGCAGGGGGCAGCGATGTTCAAGGAGGAAAGGGAGGATTCAAGGAGAATTTAGCTCATGAGTTTGTATTCACAATCAACACTTTAACCATTAGATCACTCATCAGTAGGAACATTTAGTTGAGGTTAGCTGAAGGATTGTCCACACCATTGCTCTTTCTGTCGCCTGCTGCCCCTGCAGGAGTTGGCCTGTAAGCTGGCCCTGGACCTTCTCACCAAGGAGTTTGGCATCGACATTGATCGCCTGTATGTCACCTACTTCGGAGGGCACAAGGTGGCAGGTCTGGAGCCTGACCTGGAATGTAAACAAATTTGGTTGAACTTGGGGTAAGACGTTGATTTCTACTCCATGATCCCTCTGTGTTTTCTCTAAAAAAAAATAAATATATATATATTCATAATGCAGTAGAGAGATGGTGGATCATGTTCAGTGCTGCCTCTATGTACATGTATATGTACTCAGCTGTGAGAGATGGAACTGTCCCATGTATGTGATATACACATAATCATTATGCACAGGGCTGAGCTATGAGATGTGTACGGGTACATCTTCCACACGCTGTATGTTTGTTACATACCTACAGTATCTCGCCTATAAATTCTAGTCTTAAATCGTGATATAGGGAGTTATTCTCAGCACCCTCTGTGTACGTTTGTATATTTGTGCTATATTCAGTGCTTAAAGTGTAATAGCATAAAGGGTGTAAGGAAAAGTATCCGGGCATTCCAGTTATTTATTTATAAAAAATGTTTTACCAGGAAGTAAAAGGCTTGCACCCTTTAGCTGCCCTTCGAGTGCTCCAAAGCCTGTCCGCCTTTGGGACGACGCAGATGTACACAGGGGTGGTTCAGATTAAATGCAGCTGCAAATACAAAGTTCTTTGTCCTCTTGGCTCATTAACATTCCAGTGGGTGGGGGTTGACGTTTCACAACGTACAAGCTAATGTTAACCCTTAGCACACTGGTCATACGCAGAGGGGAGCAGCTCTTGGGGAGCCCCATCAGGCGTCCGCCTTTGGGGCGAGGCAGATGTACACAGTTATCGCGACAAAGGTCAAAGGTTGCACCGGACATTAATCATTTTCAAATAAATATATTTATTTTCTTCACCAAGACCACTGGTGTACCTGGGTACTTTTTCCCAGTTTAGTTGATCCGCCTGGATCCCGGATCTCATGGCAGGACCTCAGTATCCCGAGGTTTCCTTATCCAGTACATGCTATGAGAGTTTACATTTGTGTGTTTTTCATTGACTTATCTTTACGTTACAGCGGCGTTCCAGGTACATGTTTTTTTCCTCTAGTTGGGAATCGGGGAGTCTCCGGGTCTGAACTGCGCTTATTTAAGTTCCGGGGACCCCTCTCTTCCCTAGATGCGTACCTCTGTAGGTGTGCTCCATGGATCCGTGACGGATGACGTTGCGGCTTTCTCATTGGCTTCCACGCTATGGGAGATTAAGCCTTCTCTATTGTTCACCCAGCCGGGCATGCTACCGGCAGCACCTATGGAGGGAAGTGTCTCGGGAAGCAAGGGGTCCCCGGAGCTAAAATGAGGTTCAGGTCTGGAACCGCACCTTTAACCGTAAATAAAATACAGGATCTCTCTTAAAATTTGAATCTTTTTGTTTTTCACCATAACTTTGATTTAAAAAAAAAATAATAAAATCGTTTATTTTTTCTTTTTGCTACTTTTTATAAGGCTGTTACAACACTGGCTAAACTTCTGGTGTAATATTCTGCGCTTGCTTCCCTTCTCCCCATTATTTTCAGGCTGCCCGAGTGCCGCATCCTCCCAGGAAGCATGAAGGACAACTTCTGGGAGATGGGAGACACCGGCCCCTGCGGCCCCTGCAGCGAGATCCACTTTGACCGCATCGGGGGCCGCGACGCCGCCCACTTAGTGAATATGGATGACCCAAACGTGCTGGAGATCTGGAACCTCGTGTTCATCCAGTTTAACAGGTGATGGGGCTTCAAAACACTTTTAAAAGTGCATTTCCTCCTAGGACCAATGTGTGATAGTGACAGTGACATGTGTAAGGGGTTACACCTGATCCAGTTCCTACCAAAATGTGACACCTAGATGTATTTTCAAATATCTTTTTTTTTTTTTTGATATGTAACATGGGGAGCTGAGACTTAGGAGGGGTTTGATTTCCTCTAGTACCTCCTTTTTGCCTGTCACTTTTCACCAAAAGGTTGCACAGGCAAAGCCCATCTTTGCACATGTTGGGAAAAGGGCTAAAGAAGGAAGTCCATGACAAAGTTACATTGTATGCCAGATGTGTGTTTCTGTGAGTGCGGCTGTCCCTGTAACACTGTACACCGCTGCCTGGTATGTTTGTAGGGAGACGGACGGCAGCCTGAAACCACTGCCCAAGAAGAGCATTGACACCGGGATGGGGCTGGAGAGGCTGGTGTCTGTGCTGCAAAATAAAATGTCCAACTATGACACGGACCTCTTCATGCCGTACTTTGAAGCCATCCAACAGGTACTGCTGTTTTTTCTTGTTGTTTTGGGGGGGGGGTATCCTCTAGCGCTGGAATGCGCAGAGGAATTAGTTGCTGGGCCCTATAGCAGCAAACGTGTTGATTGTCGTCTTTCCAGCGTGGGGGAAGTTTTTGCAGTGCTCTGGGCACTCGGTGATGGTGAGGGCGGCTTCATAAAGTTTCGTACCAAAGTCCTTCCACATGGGAAGCTGAAGCTAGCTGCCAACTAAACAATGGTGGCAGGAAGACCAGATATCACCATGTGGGTGAAAGACAATGGCAAGAGGGTCTATTAATGGGGAGAGTTGGGTACTGATGGGTTCCCAAGTTATAAGTAGGACACCTTTATAGCAAGATCGTGGCAGGGCTGCAAAGTGATGTCCTTCTGAAAAGAAGAAAAACAGCAACATACTGAAATGCAAAAAAGCATATTCGAGCAAATTAAGTCTGAAAAATCAGTTCCAAATTCAGAATTCTTTAGATACCTCCAGCTAAGAGCTTTTTATGATAAATTTCCCATTCGAGCTCAACGCACTAATTTTGAACAGCTCTGTTCTACTGGAACAGGAACCAAGGGACTTATCTCTACGATGTACAAGGCGGTAGTCTGTCCGACTCCTGACGCCGACGTGACATTAAAATATAAGAATAGATGGGAAAGAGATCTAGGGGACACGTTAGAGGACGAGGACTGGGACTATATTGTCTTGGCGGCAGCTAAGAGCTCAATCTGCACGACATTGAAGGAGAACGCGTATAAGGTCCTGATGAGGTGGTATTTGACCCCACTACGATTGTCAAAGTTTGTCAGGGGCTACCCCCCATTGTGCCCTAAATGTGGGGAGCAGGCAGACTTGCTACACATGCTGTGGGGTTGCACCAAGATACTCCCAATCTGGGAAGATATCAGAAATTGGCTCCAGAGAATTCTCGATTGCGTGATCCCTTTAGACCCCTGGTTGTTTCTGCTGGCCAGACGCACCCCGGGGTTAAACAGGTCGGAGCACAAATTAATTGCACATTTTGCAACTGCCCTGAGGTGTGAAATCGCAGCATTGTGGAAGCAGCCCGAACTACCAAATATCCCAAAAATCAGGAATAGAATTTGGCACGTTTGCCGGATGGAACAGTTAACGAGTCTGGTTAACAACACCGGCACAAACTTTCTCAAAGTCTGGTCTCCATGGTTAGACCTGAACAATATCCCAGGGATCAATGCCTCCAACATACTGCTCTAATAGCTCTAGGCGCGTTCTCCTTGGATGAGTGTGGTGGACGGGGAGACATAGAATACAGTCAGCAAAGGGGGACAACTAAATTCGGAAGTGAAGTGAGTGAGCAGGGGCTAGGATACATACGAGTGGGCGTACGCCAACACTAAGATTGCAGTTAGCCTGAGATCTGTCGGACCGGAAGTCTTCAAAGCCCAAAGGATCCAGAGCCTTTCTGGAACTGTAGTTTCCAAGACGAGCCCAGCTGAGCTGAAGCCTTTCTGTGGCAGCCTCACCCCCCCCCCCCCCTCCCTTCCTCTCCCCTGGTGTAGTATGGTTGTAAGTCTTGTTGGTCTGTGCGTAACCCCGGTATGTCTTTTGTGAGTAATTACAAAATGAGTTGTTATGTGTACTGTTATATACGACAATGGGTTGGTAGAAAATGTGATGATTGTACCATACACTCAATAAAAACTTTTTTGGTTGAAAAAAAAAAAAAAGCATATTCAATTAAGGTGTGAAACGGACTAATACAAAAATGACCATGCAGGGGGATGTGTCCCAATGTCTGTTTCGTGGCAAGGATTCTTGCCATGTGTCACGTAACCCCCTTTTCTGCTACAGGGTGCAGAAATGCATCATTAAATCTTACCTTCTGCATAGACCCACGTTGTGACACGTTCTTTATAAACCTTTTATGCTAGCGAAACCTGCAGGGAACGACCTTATTTATTCTCTACTAGAGAGACCGGTCACACAATATGAATAATTGTCCACAAGATTTATTAACCTGAGGGTTTTACCATAGTTGATGTAACGGCTCGTTCATTGTACTTTTGTGCTCGATCATTGCTTATAGTACTTGCAGTATCCCGTTACCAAACCTTGCCAGTTACGTTACTGCGTGTCCTGCTTGTTGACTGCATGGAAAACATGACTTTGCTGGTTAGTCTGTAGCCGGCCATGTAACTTCAGCCGTTGTGACTTTCTACAGGGCACCGGTGCCAGGCCCTACACAGGGAAAGTGGGCGTAGAGGACGAGGATGGCATAGACATGGCTTACAGAGTGCTTGCCGATCATGCCAGGACTATCACTGTGGCACTTGCCGATGGAGGGAGACCAGACAACTCCGGGCGCGGGTAAGAGACCGTGGCAAGGTGATATAATAATGGTGGAACCTGGGCACATGGCGCGAGTGTGCTTTTGTAACCGGAGCATTCCAGTACGGAGACGTTCATCTATCAGATATTAGAAAATCTATTCATGTTGTAGGAGACACACACGGGCTGCAAATTGTATAAACAGATGTTATAAGAAAGACTCATCCTATTGGCTGGGGCATGGGAGTAAATGCTCTTAAAAAATCAAATAAAGATATCGGTATAGCAAGCATTACTCTGTTAGGCTGCGTCCATGTGTGCGCGATGTGCGCCTTTACCTGCAGCGATCTTTGGCCTGGGGAGACGGGGCGTGGCCGCGACGTCGCACTGCGCAGCATTGTTCATGTATGGGAATCTTGTATCCATCGGCCTTTCTGCCCCTTCAGATGTCACAGCTCTCTTCCTTTTGCAGGTACGTCCTCCGCCGTATTCTTCGCCGCGCCGTGCGATACTCTCACGAGAAACTCAACGCATCCAAAGGCTTCTTCTCCACCTTGGTCGATGTGGTCGTCCAGTCACTGGTACGTGAATTGCTGTAGCTGCTGCATCCTTGCAATGTTATTAGTGCGATTTGGGGAATCGTCCGATTGGATAGTAACCAAACTCCTGTCATTAATTGGCCTGTTTGTGACGCATCCAAATCGTCTTCCAGACAGTCGCACATTGTTCCTGAGAATGGCTGTGGACAATTTAACTGGGGGGGGGGAAGAAATCTTTCTCCTGTTTGTTTCTTTCTCTGAAGCAGGGTTTGTTATAAATGGTCACTGTGCATTTCTTGTACTCCTATTTGGAGAAGGAGCGGCTCCGTGAGTAAAGATACCGCTGTAAACACTGACACTGAGTGTGAAGCAGGGGAACCTGGTTCAAATCCTGGTGTCAGCTCCTTGTGACCTTGGGCAAGTCACTTTATCTCCCTGTGCCTCACGCACCAAAAACATAGATTGTACGATCTGTGCAGGGAATGTGTCTGCAACAATCCCATGTCCTGCGTTCCATGCGTTCCATGCGTTCCATGCACTATACTGCAATTGTGAAGTGCTTCTCCGTCCCATTGGGAGAAAAACGCTATGACATTTTTTATTATTATTATTATTATTATTATTATTATTACTACTACATTAGGCTGGTTCATATCGGGGAAGTGGAGGCTTGAGCTGGACAACGCTTGTATTACCATAGGGTTTTTTTTTTCTTAACCTTCGGCTGAATTTTCTCTCTTGGCAGATTTGTCACAATATTAAGGTTTTATGTACGGTATCGAGGCATAAAATGGGCCCTTTTGGGGCATATACCATATTCATTGTTGACCAGTCCTGTTGCAAGTGATAGCATTGTTTTTCTTTGCTTCACATTTGCTTTGCTACATAAACCCCTTATCGACAAACTTGTATTAATTGTAATTGCGCAGGGCGATGCCTTCCCGGAGCTAAAGAGGGATCCCGACATGGTGAAGGACATCGTGAACGAAGAGGAGACGCAGTTTCTGAAAACCCTCAACAGGGGGCGCTGCATCCTGGACCGGAAGATACAGAGTCTAGGGGAGAGGAAGACCATCCCGGGTAAGGATGGACGCTGGCGTGGGGTGGACCATGACCATGGGTTTCCCTTCTCTAAGAGACTCATTGGTGTGCAGGGTAGCTCTCATTTTCTTTATCGTGGGCCACTTCAGTGTTAAAGCAGAAATCGTCCAACTCTCTCTCTCGTTGTTGTTCTCCTTTTTAGAATAAGAACCAGGGGGTCTTCCAGAGCTGATCTGCATTATTCTCAGCTCCCGTGACCCACCGGCTTCCGAGAAACTATCTTTGTAATATAATTCCTTCACCTTTTTCAGGGCCCCAAAACAGTCGCCAAGCTAGCTGCAATCCCACAGGCCAAGAGGAAGCTGCAATGTCATCGGGGCATGCACATGGCGGCTTCCCATTGGATCCCTCCATTTACTATCTTGATTTTTGTTTAGTTTTGCAGTTCACCAGCACATTAAAAGGTACATTTATTGGGAACTGGACGGTCCCTAGAGCTGAGAGTATCGGGGTTCAGCTCTGGAAGACCGCCCTGGTTCCAAAAAGGAGAGATTTCTGCTTTCAATAAGCGCCATAATTACTGAACTCTGTGTGGTGGGATATTAAAATGCATCTATAATATGTGCAATAAAAACACTCGACTTGGATCTAATCGCCTCTCACAGAGGTGCCTGAAGGTAATTTTGTAGGGGTTTTGGGCACCACCATCAGTGATGTGCTGAGAAGTGTTTCTGATTTAGGATACTGTCGAATATCCATGGCCGGGCAGTACATCAGCACTTGCATCAGAAAACAAGAAACTAGGGAACATCTTTAGTGTTTTTGCAAGCTTTAAACGCCCAGGGATAAAGTCATGTGTCCTGTCTTAACACCGTGTGAAGCTATTTGTATTGCAAGACTTACCTCCTCTCGGGATTCTCGTCTTCCTCAGGTGACACAGCATGGCTGCTGTATGACACGTATGGTTTCCCAGTGGATCTGACGGGTCTAATTGCTGAGGAGCGAGGACTGACTGTGGACATGGAGAGTTTTGAAGAGGAGAGGAGAGCAGCTCAGGTAAGAAGTGTTGCTCCCGCTTTTTGTTTTAGCAGCTGATTCATTATAGAGCAAAGTGGCTGTTCGGACTATCGGTCGAAAACTCCCATTGACGTCAAAGGGAGTTTTCGACCAATAACGGCCTAAATGGCCGTCTCATACTATATTGAATCAGCCTCCTTAATGTCACCCCATTCTGTCCTCTCCTCCTGAGTCTTCCCCTCTTAGCCATGCTCCTATTTTTTTCATACACTTTCCTATGTCTTTCTTTTTCCTCTGCCACCCTCTCTCTGGATGTCTCTGTCCTTCTCTCAGACTCCTCCTCTTCCCACAGCTAAAGTCTCAAGGGAAGGGAGCAGGTGATGAGGACCTTCTGATGCTGGACATCTATGCCATTGAGGAGCTGCGTTCCCAGGGCCTGGAGCCCACTGACGACTCTGCAAAATACAATTACACATCTAACTCAGATGGCATCTATGGTACGAGGTCTGGCTGGCAAGAGGGCGGCTTCTCATTTAAGTAGTATGGTCTATGTCAGCAGGAGTTCACCATCCATCATTGATGTTCTAGCTTCTAGAACCTAAGTAGTTGGACACTCTTCATCTGATGTTCCCCTAGGGGGGCATTTGGCAACTACAAAGATAGTTATGGGGGCTACCAAACGTCCTCCATTTAATTAATACCCAAAGAAGAAAAACCGGCACTCCAATAATATACTAGGGCACCAATCTGAAAATAACACCACTGCTGTCCGTGTTCCCTTGCAGCATTTGAAAGCACCGTGGCGACGGTGAAAGCGATCCGCAGAGAGAAGGCGTTTGTGGAGGAAGCCAGCACGGGGCAGGAGTGCGGCCTGGTGCTGGACAGGACCTGCTTCTACGCAGAGCAAGGGGGGCAGACATACGATGAGGGCTACATGGTCCGAGAGGAGGATGATGAGAGCAGCCAGGATGTGAGTCCACAATCTATACGCTGTGCAATGCAGAGAAGTAGAGGGCAAAACAAGGGAACGATGCAGTCGCCTTTGGTAGAGAAAGGGTTAAGTCTAGTTCAAGTGCATGCGTATTCTTGCACTGTAAACCATACTTGGTGTAACTACACACTTCAAACCCTCATTGGCTGTTTCGGCTTCCACAAAGGAAATCAAAAAATGTCTCCCATTTTGCTTTTTTTATTTTTCAAAATGCCCTTTATTTCTTAATAGTCCCAGGTAAAAAATACAGATGTAAAAAGCCGATTAATACCCCAGGCTGGAGGTGAATTCGATACAGGATTTGTCCTGCGCCAAGATTTGCTAATTTAATCTGATTTACATTTTAGTTAATTTTAACGTGTGCGTCTTTTTCTGGCGACGCGTTCCTGGGCCGTTGGTGTTCCTCGCTGCTGCCGAAGCGGCGAGTGGGGGGGGCAGCATTGGGTAGCCAGCATGTCTGTAATGCAGTCGCTGTGACCTTGCAGGAGCCCCGTTGGTGCCGGTCACCAAGGAAATTAGTCTTAAGAAGTGAGGCAGAGGGGCAAGGAAGAGTAGAGTGGCCGGGAGGAGGAGGGTGGTTTGCCTTCCCAAAATACAATGACCCTTGAATCTACAAGTGGCGACCAATAAGAAAGCTCGGCTAAGGATGGATCTCTAGTTTTAGCTAGTACTAGTTAAACAGCTTGTGCAGATGCTACAGAATATCAACATAGCAGAGCTGGCTAGGGTCTGCTTCCTGGGGCTGTTATACCTTCTTTTTGTAAGCAGAATCAGTCATTGAGTGCTGGAATTATATAGCATATAGTATAATTCAAATGAATTTCCACTCCTCGTCCCTAAAATGAAGTGCTGCCTTGACATTGGCTCACACAGTCCCAATTCATTGTGTGCAATATACAGGGTGTCTGTGAGTGGGCTTGTGTGTCTCCCACTCCAGTTTTCCTTCCCTAAACCTCTCTCCTCTGTTCTTTCTCCCTGCAGAAAACCGAGTTCACAGTGAGGAACACTCAGGTCCGGGGAGGTTATGTGCTGCATGTTGGCACGGTCTACGGGAGCCTGAAGGTCGGGGATCGCGTGCGCTTGTACGTGGATGAGGTGAGTGCAGGCAGTGCTGGAATTGTAGGTAATCAAAAACATTGCAATGCTGTTTGGATGATGTGGACTGAAAGAAAATGAAGTGTATTCTTCCAATAGAGTAGCTGCATACATTAATCATGGCAGTTTTTTCCAATCAAAGCAAATACTTCTTATTGATTACTATAGGCAAATTGGTCTGTACAGAGACTGTTTTCCACTCCAAACCATTATCTTTGTCTTCGATCTGGTCATAAATCTTGATCCAAGGTCAAATGTTCTGTTGTGCCTTTTATAACCCTGATGAAGGTCGAAACATTGGCGATAGGTGATAATGCAATATATTTTCATCAACTGCAAAGATGAGTGCCTAATGCTTTTCTACTACTGGTGTGTAAATTGGAGTTCTTCAATTAGCATGGTGATGAAAAATGCATTTATGAAAACATTTTGCAAACTTTTATAACATTTGTAACATTTCTTAGTTGCATTAACATGCCTTAAAAGTGAGTTTTGGTGTAAAACAAGAAGTAGACAGTTCAAAGGTTAATCCAATGCCGTTTCCTACAGGCTGCTGATTGGATGGCCCTTGTGTAGACTAAAATGTTGATGGATAATGTAGGATAATCTGGCTTTTGTTTGTCTTTATTGGGCCTGTAATTTGTAAGAGTTTATAGAATATTTTTCAGTACTGAATATACAGCTAAACCCCGTTATAACGCGGTCCTCGGGGTCCACCCCGAGACCACCGCGTTAGTAACGGGGTCGCGCTAATTTTTTTTTTTTTTAAATGGCCGCCGCGCGCCTGATCGGGAGGGAGGGAGTGAGTTAATTAATTAAATAAATAAATTTAAAAAAAGTTTTTAAAAAATGGCGGCGATTCATCCCTCCTCCCTCTCCCTCTCAGCCCCCTCCCTCCCTCTCAACTCCCCCCCCCACCCCCTCCCCCCCACCCCCGAGGTATGCCCCCGCAGGGCAGTGCCCCTCTCTGGGTGCAGGAGGGTGGGTTACATGTCAGCCGCACGTTGTACTCACGGTCACAAGTACAACGCTGCAGAGGCTGCAAAATGGAGACGGAGCCCCCAGGAGGAAAGCTGGGACCGGAGCCAGATGCTGCTAGAAGCAAAGCATTCTGGGAGTGGACGGGGCTGCCTCTGTCCAGCCTCATCTGCCCCTCACAGGGAGGGGGGATCCCCCATAGAGACCTGCCCCCCTCACTCCCAGCCAGGGCACAGGGGTGACCCCAAAACAGAGACCTGCCCCCCTCCCTCTCAGCCCCCCTCCCTCTTCCTCCCAGCCTCCTGGTTTTGCGGTGCGTGGCAACGTGTGTCTGTGTCCTCCCAGCCAGATCTGCTGCTGCTGCAAGAGGGAGGGGGGGTTGGGCTGCTGACATGTGAGTTCTGCTGACATGTGAGGGGGGGGGGTGGGCTGCTGACATGTGAGGGGGGGGGGTGGGCTGCTGACATGTGAGGGGGGGGGGTGGGCTGCTGACATGTGAGGGGGGGGGTGGGCTGCTGACATGTGAGGGGGGGGTGGGCTGCTGACATGTGAGGGGGGGGTGGGCTGCTGACATGTGAGGGGGGGGTGGGCTGCTGACATGTGAGGGGGGGGGGTGGGCTGCTGACAAGTGAGGGGGGGGTGGGCTGCTGACATGTGAGGGGGGGGGGTGGGCTGCTGACATGTGAGGGGGGGGGTGGGCTGCTGACATGTGAGTGTATTGTGAGGGCTGTGTGCAGTGTGTGTCAGTGTGAGCAGTGTGTGTCAGTGTGAGCAGTGTGTGTCAGTGTGAGCAGTGTGAGCAATGAGCAGTGTGAGCAGTGTGAGCAATGAGCAATGAGCAGTGTGTGCAGTGTGTGCAGTGTGTGCAGTGTGTGCAGTGTGTGCAGTGTGTGCAGTGTGTGCAATGAGCAGTGTGTCAGTGTGTGCAGTGTGAGCAATGAGCAGTGTGTGGGCAGTGTGTCAGTGTGTCAGTGTGTGCAGTGTGAGCAATGAGCAGTGTGCAGTGTGTGTGCAGTGTGTGCAGTGTGTGCAGTGTGTGCAGTGTGTGCAGTGTGTGCAGTGTGTGCAGTGTGTGCAGTGTGTGCAGTGTGAGCAATGAGCAGAGTGTGTGCAGTGAGTGTGTGCAGTGTGTCTTTTTTTTTTTTTTTTTAAACGGGAGCCACGGGAAAACCGCGTTATAACCGAATCGCGTTATAACGGGGTTTAGCTGTACTAGGATTTACAAGTTTTAATTTTACTCAACCGTGTTTTTTTTTATTTTTATCAGCATTGCAACTTCCTCCACCTCTTTCACAGGGAAGTAAATAGAAAATGTGCTTGTTCCTGTAGCTTTTAGTACAGGTCAGGCTGGCGACGTTTTATGGCACCTGCCGCCCCGTGCGTTATAAAAACATGATCTAGTATATTATTTTATGTGCCAAGATTTAACTCCTTTGCCGCCAGAGGCGTAAGCAATACATTGCTCTGCATGTTATTATATTGTTCTGCTGGTCCCTCCGCCAGCCAGGGGTTAAAGGACAAGTAATGGCTTTGTGGGAGCTGTGGAGTGTTAAGTGACAGAGCCTGTGTTTAGAAGATAGGAGCGTTTCTTTTGGGAGAGCTCCGATGGACCTGCGACTGACGCTCTCTTCCATCCATCCCTCAGCCAAGGCGGCGTCCAATCATGAGCAACCACACGGCCACCCACATCCTGAACTTTGCCCTGCGCTCGGTGCTTGGGGAGGCGGATCAGAGGGGCTCCCTGGTAGCCCCAGACAGGCTGCGGTTTGACTTCACAGCTAAAGGATCCATGAGCACCCAGGAGATCCGCAAAACTGAAGAGATCGCAAGCGGGATGATCCAAGATGGCAAGGTGAATGTGATGTCCTCTAGCCTCCCATCACCTGCGTCTTACTGTTTTAATCACACCATCGTATACTGCACCCTACCCCATTAATTTACCCCAGGTGTGAAGCGATGAGTAATGTGAGCGTAACGTTCTGCAGGTTGTATATGCCTTGGACTGCCCTCTTGCGGCCGCTAAAGCCATCCAAGGCCTGCGTGCAGTGTTTGACGAGACTTACCCAGACCCCGTGCGCGTGGTGTCTGTAGGAATCCCGGTGGAGACTCTGCTGGCTGACCCTTCCGGCCCTGCCGGGTCTGTGACATCCGTGGAGTTCTGCGGCGGGACGTAAGTGACAGATGCACGAACGCATGCCTGGTGTTGACAAAGATGCAATACACACTTGTTTGTGTGTCTCCTACAGGTCCCCAAACCTGCCTCATTCATGCCATTGTCGCTTTGCTACAGACAAGGGCTCCAGGTACAAACACGCAACTGAGCACCGAGGGGGCGTGTCACTTTTAGCCGCCTAATCACTTTCCAATGTGGATAGGAAGCTGTAGGAACGTATATAATAAAGTGGATCGAAAGCTAAAAGTGACACTCGCTGAGCGTGCGTTTGCATCTAACTACCCATAAGTCTTGTCAGCAGCCTAAGGCTACGGCCCCCGTGCTCACTACTGCATGCGCGCCTGGCGGTGCGTGCATAGATTATAGCAATGGGAGGCGCGAGGGGGCGTGGCCATGGCGGGGCATATCTGCTCTTCCATTGGCTGCCCGCCGAGCGGGACTGCTTCGTGGCTCGGGAAGACACAATTCATGTCTTCCCTTGCAGCGTGCGTGTCACAGCGCTTTGCGCGCCTACACACACACACACACACACACACACACACACACACACACACACACGGCCACTGGACCCTGCCCCATAGAGGGCTGTGCTGTGGTGTGTGGCGTGCACGCCGTAGCTCGCGCCGCAGTGGTCAGTGGGGACCAGGCCTAACTGCTATATGACGTGAAGATCAATGAAGCTGGTTTGGGTCATGTGGAAAACCTACAAAAGTATTCTGTGCTTTGTACGGTGGATGTTTTTTACCCACAATAACCTAATGCAGCAATTTGGGAGGAGGATGGGACCCCCACAGGAAGCAGCCTGTTTGTGCTTTGACTCAGTGAAACGTTACCATGTCTGTATGTGCGGGTTTAGGGTTCTTCCTTATTGTGTGTATGGGGCTGTACGTAGATCTGTTTGCAGCTGTCCTCTACCCCTCAGGCACTTGCAGAATTCTAGCCATGCCAGTCCTTTCGTCATTGTCACGGAAGAAGCCATCGCTAAAGGGATCCGCAGAATTGTGGCAGTCACCGGGGCAGAGGCACAAAAGGCGAGTGAGAAGAGAGCATAATGTGGGACCATGAGACATCCCTAATGTTTAATAGGAACGAACATCACAAAGCCAGGCAGCTCGTTCAGCTGATCAGTAAAAGTTGAGGCTGGAGAGGGGCTGTGATCGTGTGTGTAACCACCTTTCCTCCGGCATCGCTCCTCAGGCTCTGCGCAGACAGGACGCCCTAAAGCACACACTCTCTCTCCTGGAGGATAAAGTGAAGCAACAGACCGCAGCCAACAAGGACATACAGAAGGAAATCGCTGATCTTAGTGAGGTATGCATTGAGGCTGTTAAATCCAGTATCCTGGTCCGTTTACAGCATTCACCCAATATATTCTCATTACCCTCCACTTTCTGTGTTTGAGAAATAACTATCATCGCTATCAGTCACAGTTATCTTCCTATTCCCTCTTTCTCTCTGGGCTTATATTTTCCTCCTTTTCTGCCTATTTCCCCCCTCTTATTTATTTTTTTCTCTCTGTCTCCTTTCTGTCTCTTTCCTATGATATTTGTATTTTTTCCCCACCATGGAATGATTTCCTCCTCTTCCATGCACCAGCTCCCTCATTCCCTTTGGCTCTGTCCGGTGCAGCAGCTGGGAGTCGGCCTGCTCTCACCGCTCCTATTCTCATTCCAGACTCTGGCTACAGCAGTCATCTCTCAATGGCAGAAGGACGAGCTGAGGGAAGAGCTCAAGAACCTGAAGAAAACCATGGATGATCTGGACCGCGCCAGCAAAGCAGATGTCCAGAAACGGGTGAGGGACAATCCGTAAAAAGCAGCTGTGCGGTTTGACTTGCCTTGCGATTGCATCAAATGTTAAAGCAGCGTTCCTGCTGACACACAGGTTTTTGTTGTTGCTATGTTTGAAGGAGGGGGAGTCTCTGGATCTGAACCGCGTTGGTTTCAGCACTTGGGACCCCCTGTTTCCTGAGATACCTCCGTAGGTGCTGCCGGTATCTCCAAGCAGTTTAAAGCTCCCCCGTCGCGTGGGCTGGAATGACTTCCTTGTTGGCCCGCAGGACGGGGGACCTTTAAACAGCTATATAGTGAACCCAGCCAGTGCTCCTACCGGCAGCGCCTACGGAGGCAAGTCTCTCGTGAAGCAAGGTGTCCCGGGATCTGAAATCAACGCGGTTCAGGCCTGGAGACCCGTGCTTCAAACATATATTTAAAAGGCTAACAAGGCATCAGCAACTAATATATTTTTATTTTTGGGGTAGGGACTAAATTTATAAACAAAATAGGAATTGGGTCAACCAAAAGAATTCTCTGCTTGGGGTAAATATCATGACGTTTCCCCTGCATCGGTGTTATGGGTGTAGGTTTATACCTTGCTTTGCGATCTGCAAAAAAGTTTTGATTCCTTAATATATATTTCCATAATTTTGTGGCCAGAATATGATGCAGACAGCCCGGTCCTCTGACCTTTTTGTTTCACTTCTCACTGTCACCAGGTCCTAGAAAGGACCAAGCAGCTGATAGAAGATCATCCTAACCAGCCCCTTCTTGTCCTGGAGATGGAGAGTGGAGCATCTGCCAAGGTAAATGAAAGCAGCTCCTGTTCAGAGGTGTAGGAGGGAAGGGATGATGTGATTTCTATGTAAAAGGGGGCTAAAGCCGTGCGTGTGCAGAGGTCGGCAAGGAATGGCGGGTGCTGTGATTTATGGTGCAAATAGTGACGCAGAAGTACTTCAGATCTTATGTGTACAGTAATTAACAAATGTTTTGAATGGACGGTTACAAAGTATAAGGCACGCAGATCTCCGTCCCATGGAACGGACATCAGATGTAGTTTCTGCCTCTCCCTATCCCGGTGCACTCAGGGAAAGGCCGTACACATTGTCTGCACACTTGTAACTAATTCTTTTGAGTGCAAAAGGAGAAACCCACATTATGGGGGCCATAAGGAACGCGAAACATTGGGTGTCTTCCTGTCATTGACACATCTTCTCTTTAGACATTGGTTGTAGGTGAGCCTATATATTTTTTACTGTAATTTATGCCTGATCATGTGTCATCATTAATTCTCTGCCTCCCTCATTTATTGTCCATCTCTCTCCGACCCCATCTCTCTTCCCCTCTCACACTCTTCCCCTCTCTCTCCCACTCTTCCTCCCTCTCCCACTCTTACTCTCTCCTTCTCTTTCTCCCCCTCTCTCGCTCTTCCCACCCCTCTCTCTCGCGCTTTCTTGCGCCCTCTCTTCCTCTCCTAGGCTCTGAACGAGTCTCTGAAACTTCTGAAGTCTCAGTCGCCCCAGACCGCAGCCATTATCTTCTCCGTAGATAACGAGGCCGGAAAGATAACCTGCTTATGTCAAGTACCCCAGGTAATAAGACCTTCTCGTCCCCTTTTGCTGCGTCTCCCTCACTCCCAATTGCAGCATTCTTACCAGTGGCCCCTTAAATTCTTAAGCAAAAGCTCTGCCTTTACATTCTTTCATATGGACAACCACACACGGCTCTCATCTTGGCAATGATACTGTTACACACGACTCTTCTACAGTATCCCAGCCCTGAATTATAGAACTTCCTGCTGTTCTTGTATATATGCTGTTCAACCATACAACAACTGTACACTGCTGCTGCATTACCTACCCACACAACTCTGCCTGCATTCAGTCGCCTGCTGCTTTACTGCTTACACTGCCCCTTACATATGCTTTTTCACTCCACCTCTGCCCTGCCCTTCAGCACCTCCAGATATTTTACAAAGTACCCAGTTTCTGTAAACACAGTTGTGCTCCTTAATTGTGCCACGTAGAAACGCTATTACATCAACCGCTCGACACACATACAGCTTTGCGTAACGAGCCTTTTGTTCTGATTTCTAGGAAACCGCAAGCAAGGGTTTGAAGGCTAACGAGTGGGTGCAGCAAGTGACTGACCTAATGGATGGGAAGGGAGGGGGTAAAGATACCTCTGCCCAAGCCACGGGAAAGAATGTGGGGTGTCTGTCTGAGGTGCTGAGGCTGGCTGAAGACTTTGCCAAACTTAAACTGGGATCCCTGAATAACTGAATGAGGGAACAAAATTCCTAACCGTCCCCAAACTCAATGCAGTAATCCTTCCTCTTGACACCTTCATTTGCCAGAGAGGCCAGCAACACAGAGAAATGCCCAGCCCTCCCTTCTGGCAGTGAAGGGGTCTGTTAGAATGTGCAAGAGAAGAGGTCCCCTCCTAACTGCTGCAGCATCGTCTGTCTCCCATGTCCTGCCAGAAGTGACTTGAAGGCCCATCTCACAGCAAAGGAATTCAACCTTTTTTGTTCTGATTGCTCCCCCCTCATTGTCATGCCTGCTGCCTTTATGAACTAGTTGTTAAGATGATGCATCAGTCCAGAGCTGTGTGTAGGCATCATAGATACCTTAGGGGTGACTGGGATCTAGCTGCTAACATTTACTCCCTACACTGCTTACGCTGGACTGCGATGGAGTAGCAATGCAAGGGTTAACTTTTTAGGCTCCCAGGCTGCCCACTCCCTCCTGTAGCTCAATTAACCGTTTGCTGCCAGGGGGCTAACATGTTAGTCTGTACACCACTCATCAGCAATTAACTCAATGTATGTGGAAGTCCTAAATGCACATACTACGTGAATAATAAAACAAATGCAATGCAACTTGAATGGATTTATTTGTATCGTCTTAGGGCAGCTTCTCCTTAGTGGATAGCTTGCAGGATAAGGCTCCAGATCTTATGATTTTCTGTGGAGAGTAAGCTGGATACACAAGATTATGGTGGTTAAGGCGCAGTGACAAAACACCTGTACTGTACAACGTAAAGACAAAGTAGTGTAGTTGCTTGTCTGTACCACTAATCCGGTTCCATCTGGAAATAGATTGATCAGATAGGGGAGAGTCTGCACAAGCACATTAATATCTAAAGCCTACCTATTTTCTTGTGAAGTGGCGCTTTTTCCCATTGTGTTATATTACGGCACATGTATTACTGCAGTGAGGCGCTATGTACATGAATGGCGCCATATACATAAAGATATACATACATGTGACACATTTGTAGATAGTCTAGGTTTGTGTGATAAGGTGATACAAATCTTAAATCGATGGGTCTGAAATCAGGATGAGCGTATGCAACCGCTATACCTAGTGTTAAAAGGAGAAAAAGCCCATCACATCCCAGAACTAGTAGGATCAAACACTACTCTACAATTGTAGGTATTGCAGGGTATGTAAACTATGACCTCTGGTGATAAAGGTTGTAATATTAGTCTGTCAATTATAGAGTTCTGGACACTAGTGATCTCCACTTTTTAAACGTGTTGGATTTTGGACTATTAAGACCCCCAGAACAGACCACCATAAGATACTGAATAAAATGATGAAACGGTGAAAGCATGAACCAGCACGGAATGGGTTAAAGTTTGAATGCAGAATAGGGTTAGTTTGAAGGTCAGCAAGATTATCTTAACAAGCTACAGACAAATACAGCTGCAGGGTAACTTGGAAGATTTGAACTAGGTCTATGGACAATTGACACCTGAAGATAAGACTTTTGCAACATGATTGCCTTGACTAACCCAAGTCTGCTAAAACACATCAAAGACCATCCATTCCCCAGCTAAACCACAGAAAGGAGATAAACAGAAAATGCTGACAAGAGGATAAAACTAGGGTGGGGGAATATTGAGTATGCATGATGCAAGACTGAAGCAGGGATACGGTTTTCTTCAGAAACACCCCGAACATTGAACTGACGTAATGTCATTTATTTTATACCAAGGATGTTGGGTCGTGCTTTTCTATTGTGTAAAATGTGAAACGCAGATACTTAAATAACACTCAATACTGTATTCTTTTAAACAAAACCGTAGGGCGGAGGGGGTGCTGAACATTGTTAAATACAGCTCAAAAATACTCCTTCAGATTGGCACTTTAATACTGATGCTACGATGCAGGGGCATCGCTATATTGCTATTGCAGGGTGCGTGTGATCGGGGGTTATTTTTAGCGTGGGAGTTTATTGTTGTGTGTTTGCACGGAAACTTAATACATCATGGTTAAGATCCACTCTCAAATGATCCTTCCCATGCAATAAGCGCAAAGCGTGTACAAGGTAGTCCTCGCTATCCAACGTTTCACTTTACAACGAATGGCATATCCAACGCTTTACAATGCAACCCTAAGGTCCGTTTTTCGACGCCGGAATGCGTTATCCAGCGCCCACCGCCACTGATTAACATGGGGCTCACTTTACAACGGTTTCACTATCCGACGCTACTTCCAGAATGGATTCCGTTTTATGACCGAGGACCGACTGTACACAAGTTGCCAACTAAAGATTTGCAAAGTAATTCCGGACACACGCTGACCAGTTCCAAGCCATGGCTGTGCTAGTGAGGCCTGGGTGCTTTCCCCTTCCTGGTGGTTAGAGGGCGCTCTTCGCCTTTTATCCTTTCATTTTCCCTGGCGACGCTCTGGCAGCACATACTCTCGCTTGTACATTGCCGTCGCTCCCACAATTACGCTCTACTCCGGAAGTTGCGGGCCCCCCCCCACAGTCTTGTCAGCGGGGCTCGCGTGACTGGGCCATGCCGGGCGACAACCGCCGTATCCGGGGACCGGACGTGTCCCAGTCCCCGCTGCTTTATGTGTCTAAGGAACCGGGTAACAAAGAGGCAGAGGCGAGGAGGGCTGGGCGCGGGCAGGCCGAGCCCCGCGCGGTGTTTGTGAAGGCCGGCCTCCTCAGCCAGGCCAAAGGCTCCGCTTACCTGGAGGCCGGAGCCGGCGGCACCAAGGTGCTATGCGCGGTGTACGGGCCCCGCCAGCGAGTGGCGGGCGGGGAGCAGCGTGCGGAGCCCCGGGGCCGCCTGCTATGTGAGCTCCGCTGGGCTCCCTTCTCCCGCCGCGGGGCCTGGGCCGCCGCCCCCGCCGGGCTGACCCCCCGCCAGGCCGGCCTAGTCATGCAGGAGAGCCTGGAACCCGCCGTGCGGCTGGAGCGCTACCCGCGGGCCGAGGTGGCGGTGTGGGCCCTGGTGCTGGAGGACCGGGGCTCGGCGCTAGCCGCCGCCGTGTCTTGCGCTTCGCTGGCGCTGGCGGACGCCGGGGTGGAGATGTTTGACCTGGCGGTGGGGTGCGGGCTGAGCAGGGGAGGCGGGGGGGAGCTGCTGCTGGACCCGGAGGACACGGAAGAGGAGGCGGGCAGCGGGGGGACCATGAGCCTGAGCCTGCTGCCGGCACTCAACCAGGTGGGGGGCTGTGTGTGTGTATGTACCAGCCTGTAATTATTGTGTGGGACTATTTAATACAAGTGTTCAGCTTCATTTAACCGGCAGCCGGATCAATAAGACTTACCATGTTATCAAATATGCCACCCTAGTGTGCCAACCCCTTACCAGAACCCTAATAATCTGGTAGGACATCATTGCAGGCTAAGTAATTGAGAGGGAGGAGGTTATAAAGCTGACTGATATGTAATATATATATATATTACATATCTGTCTAAGACATGCAAATGAACATACAGTAATATTTACAGTTGCTTTATGCTTTACTGTGGAGGGTTTTTGTCACTTTTTTTTACCCACCATAACCTTAATAGTAGTGGTTACCTAGTCTAGTCTCAAACCTGCTTTGCCATTAAGACCAACCTCACACTGATGATACCCATCAAGGTTGAAACATTTCTGTGAGTGGGTTTAATGGCTTTGCATCTCATCCCAGCCTCTGTTTAAAAGCTGTGTTTAAAACAGCATGCATTGGCTTGAGGATTGGCTTGTGAAATACGAGCTTGAGACAAAAGGTGGCATTGAGTGCTCATTTGCATGTCATTTCCCAGAATCCCTTGCTGCAGTGGAAGCGCTGTATGCTGGGTGACAATGGGGAAAGACAGAGTTGCAGACCTGTCTAAGACATGCAAATGAACATACAGTAATATTTAAAGTTGCTATAATATATATATATATATATATATATATATATATATTGTGTGCAGATGTTATCATCTTCATGTGGACACCTGACACTTCACAGTACACGTGAATGAGATCTGTGAGGTTTTCAATGCCCTGCACATATATTGAATATGACCAAAAAAAAGGCACAAAGAGAAAAACACAATAAGTCATAATTCATTAAAATATTTATAAAAATGACTAAATGACACTTAATAAAATTGGATCATATAGATTCAATCATCCGCACATGAAAATACGAGGCACGAAAATGGGGTTCCACAACACACGGATCTTAGTTGGAATATAGTCTGGTTCTCTCTGCTAGATCTTACAGCTGTGGATGTAGTTGGAGTCCGCGTCCTCGTGCAAACAGGGATGGTAGTAGCTTCCGAGCGTATGTCGTCACGCCTCCTCGTTGCTACGTAATGACTTCACCTCTACACGTTTTGCGTCGTATGACGCTTCAGGGGGCTGGTCTTACTGATCCTATGGCCGGTTTAAATAGCACAATGGATAATTCCTGTAGCCAATAGGGATCTTAGTTACAGGAAGGCTTTCTAGATCTAGCAGTGAAAATCGGACTATATTCCAACTTAGATCGGTGTGTAGTTTGTGGGACCCCATTTTCGTGCCTTGTTTTTTCATGTGAGGATGATTGGATCGACATGATCCCATTTTATTATGTGTCATTTGTATAAATATTTGAATGAATTATGACTTACTGTGTTTTTCTCTCTCTGCGCCCTTTTTTGTCATATGTTCCGGTCTAACCCCGCCGATCACAGAAGAATAGGAGCAGCAGAGGTATAATCGTTTATCTTGGAAATTAAGGGAACCTTTTTTGGGACTGCACACACTTTGCTCTTTATTGTGGACATATATTGAATAGTATATGGTGAACCACTACTTTATTTGTTCAAGTACAGTGAGTGCAAAAAGAGTACACAACAAGACAGGGGTGCCCAATGCTACATCTAATTGACAAAACATATAAAGTAATAATTATAAAGTTTAAATACTTCAATAATAATATTTACTTGGTTATTTAGTTAAACCCTTTGGCCAATGGGTAAGTCCGCATACCACGTCAAGGTATAATCAAAATCAATGCAGGTCCTACACTACACTGTGAACCCTTCCCTTTACCTCTGTATGAGGGGAAAGAACCATAGTAGATACTGTTCTTTGCAGCAAAGTGAAAAGACCTCCCAAGCTAAATATATACGCACAAACGTACTAAAAGGTACCCTGACTTGTGATGACTATACTCTACCAGGACTGATATAGCTGCTAGAACACTTTACTGTGGATATTTGACAGCAAGAATGAAGATTAACTGTTTAAGCAAAGTGTTTTTATTTTTATATCGGCCCTAGTACAACTGGCACTGCTGCTGGAGCTTCAAAGAAGTCTTCACTGTGTGGCATTGAACAGATTAAAAGCAATATCCCACATCTACAATTTCATGTTGATGATACTTCTCCCACCGGAGAAAAGAACGATGCACCGCCGTATGAAGAAATCGCAGCAAAGGCTGAAGTGGTGACTAAAAATAATTTATTGGAGCATAGTGTAGTTCTGGTGGATCCTCTGACGCGTTTCAGCTACAGCAGATCTTTTTTTTTTACCATGTCCGAGGCCTAAGGTTTTAGTTCTTGCACCCAATCAGGCATCATTTCTATGTTTTGGATCACTGTTATTTGGGATGTTGACCCATATACAAAATGAATCTGTAAAATAATGAATACAAGAGCAGGTTAAACAGCTCAGTATGGCGTTCTACCTATCAGAAGCTTTTATGAATGGAGGGCACCAAAAAATATTTTGCTTGGTAATCTTTAATGTACGAGCATTATTTGTTTAGAAGTATGTAGTCAAACTTATTTTGAAGGAAAATTAGAATTCTGCTTACTTTCATGGTGGGAAGCATATTTAAATTAGAAAAAATGTGAATATTCATTTGTCCTGTTTTACAATTACATTAGGCACATGCACTCGCTTTAGTTACGGAGATCCGCTTGTAGGGAATTGAGTTTTCTCTCTTGCTCTATAGCCCCCTGGACTGATGAAACCTTGTCATGAGTTTCATTCCTTCAATTAATGATCTTGCAGAGTTCATAGGGCAGTATTTGGTCTCCGAGAAAACCTAGACACTGGGCTGGGTTTTTATATTCTGAGCCAATAAGAAACCCACGAATATAAAAACATATACCGGAAGTGTGTTCTGCCTCCCTTTTAATGTGTGTATTCTGTACGGTAGTCTCGTTATTTGGCTAAAAAGTCAACGTCAAGTCTGGATTCTGCGCAACAGAATGAGACGCAGGGAAGGTCACCGCCCAAATCTTTTTTTGCACATGACTTATGAGCGGCTTCATTTGTATTGGTAAACGGTCTTGTTGGCTAAATAATGAAATAAAAATTCCTCTCGTGTGTAAAACGAAGATCGTGACATGATGATTTGCACTGCGGTGATCCATTTTTCCCCCCTCTGACGTCTCTTTCCTGCCGGCAGGTTTCGGGACTCCTTTGCAGTGGAGAATGGGAAGGGGAAAGCTCTGTGGAAGCCATCAAAGTGTGCACGGAGGGCTGCCAAAGACTGTATCCTGTGCTGCAGCAGTGTCTTGTGAAAGCGACCAAGAGAAAGATCCCAGCTCCGCAGGCTGAATCTGGTTAAAACTCCCAGCAATAGCTGCATCTTCAAATCGCCGGCAGCTCTCCCAAACTCTGTAGCTGTGTGTAATCTGGAGGACTGAATGGTTAAGGCCTTACAGGGATCCAGCCGCTGCTGGCTGATGTTTTTCTAATGTCCTATTTCATATCAAATACATAATTTTTCTAAGAAACTGAATATCTGTGTTCATGTGGGACACGAAGGGCAGCCTGGTTCTAAGAATACAAACACAGCAAAAGTAGAATCTGTGTAGGTTCACACACATTTATGAAAAGGCATGTGTACCTGGGCTGTTACTACTGATATTTTGGGCCATATATATTAAGCAGAGCTTTTTTTTAATGCACATTCCGGCACTAGAAAGGGGATGGGGAATGAGACTGGGAGGGGGGGAAGACTAACGAGACTGGGAGGGGGGAGAATCAGTGGTGGGATTCAACGTTTTTAGCAACAGAAAGCCGGGGGGGGGGGGGGGGAAGGGTGGTGTGAGAGACCGTACAGCCCTTTTATAGTGAAAAATGAAAAACAACAATATTTGATTGAAATAAATTATTTATTTGCCTTTCGTAAAATATTTACATATTGCTACTTGATTGTCATTGTACTGTTTCTTTTGTCCAGGGCAGAGACAGAGCAGGGAGGGCAGAGAGAATCCTTCTCACTACTCCCCCAGTCCCTCTCGCATCTCCCTCAGATCTCTCCCGCCTCACCTCCTGGCTAGGGTAACCATATTTGTCCCGGCAAAAACTGTGACAAAATGTCGCGCATGCGAAGTAGTTTACTGGTTACTCTTGAGCGATCGGAGCTTGCCGGTCGCGTATGCGCACGAGCAGCAGTCAATTGCTGATCACGGATGTGCAGTTGACAGAGCCCTAAAAACTGTGACTGTCCAGGCTAAACTGGGGCATCAGGTCACCCCACCTGTCTTCTATCTCCCGGTTTTGCCGGATGCAGAGAGAAAAGCAGGGTCTGCCAATTTCTCCAGCCATTAGGTGGTGCTGCACTGCGCTGATAAATGGCGGTGTCCCTGCAGCGAGGCCGCGGTAAATCACCAGCGGAGTCAAAATGTCCCAGACTACCATCAGATCGCTATTTTCCAACTGCAGAGTCTGATCAGAGAAGATCAGAGAAAAGGTCCCCAAATGCTGCACTCAACCTATTAAAGTCTTAAACAAACCTGGTATTGGTGTCTTATTCAGAAGGTAAATATCTACCATAGGCTATATTAGGACCAATAAGAGAGACCGGTCATGATAACTACCTCTAAGGGGGGTAATAAAAAAAAAAGAATCAAATGTGATTAAGATATATACTTGACTCATAATGTGCACATTATTTACAGTGTGTGAATATTAAAACCCCGGTGGTGAGGACCGGACAAACTCGTATAGAAAAAGAATAAAACAGCTGGCTAGGTGCGCTGTTGTACCACACAGGTAGTATGTATATGGTAACCTCAATCTTAGAGTGCTGGTTCAATGTTACCTTTTAGAAACGTCTGTGTATACTAATACTTAGCAGCAGTATATTGATTAAATTGTAGATATCGCTACAGAGTGAATAGCAAACAGTCACAAAACGAAGCCTTGGTATTGGCTTATCTCACAGATACAGATACCATAAGGGAGACTTCTCCAGAAATGTAGCAGCGATATAAATTGCAGCTAAATGACCAGCAGATGTGTTACAGATGCACACCACTCAATGAGTTTATCAACATGGTCTAATCACTTTAGCTTAAATGTAGCCATATACTTCTCTGTAATTCATGAATCTATATATATATATATGTGAAAAAATGTTCTGTATGTTTGTGCCCCCTGTGATTGGCCTGTGGGTTTGTGCGCGCTCATTGGCCGCCGGCCGATCACACCTCGCTGTCATTGATCAGTTAATGTAAAAAAAAAAAATCCGCTGCCCGGTGTGAGAGGGAGGCATGGGAGCAGCATGGTGAGAAAGGTGCCTGCAGCGGGGCCGGCGGTAACTGCTGAGCACCCCCCCCCCCCCCTGCAGTAACCAGGCCAGCCCCGCCACCCCCCCACCTGCAGCATCGGAGCACCGCCAGAACATCGGAGCACCGCCTCCCTCCCCCCCCCCCACAGCCACCGGGCCATCACCGCCACCCCCCCGCATCGGAGCACCGCCTTTAAATGTATTGGGGGGTTGGGGTATTTTATATATGGATTGGGGGGTTGGGGTATTTTATGGATTGGGGTATTTTATGTATTATGGGGTATTTTATTTATGTATTGTGGGGTACTTTAGATATGTATTGGGGGTGGGGTATTTTATGTATTGGGGTATTTTATATATGTATTGGGGGTTGGGGTACTTTATATATGTATTGGGGGGTTGGGGTACCTTATATATGTATTGGGGGGTTGGGGTATTTTAAATATGTATTGGGGGGGGGGGGTTGGGGTATCTTATATGTACTGAGGGGTGCTCCATGGGACTCAGGGGGGACCGGAGCAGTCAACTATGGGGGAATCTGAGCTGTAACGGGGGGGGGGGGGGAAATCGGAGCTGTGAAGGGAGGGGGGAAATCGGAGATGTGAAGGGAGGGGGGAAATCGGAGCTGTGAAGGGGGGGGAAATCGGAGCTGTGAAGGGAGGGGGGAAATCGGAGCTGTGAAGGGGGGGGGAAATCGGAGCTGTGAAGGGGGGGGGAAATCGGAGCTGTGAAGGGAGGGGGGAAATCGGAGCTGTGAAGGGAGGGGGGAAATCGGAGCTGTGAAGGGGGGGGGAATCGGAGCTGTGAAGGGGGGGGAAATCGGAGTTGTGAAGGGGGGGGAAATCAGAGCTGTGAAGGGGGGGAAATCGGAGCTGTGAAGGGGGGGGAATCGGAGCTGTGAAGGGGGGGGAAATCGGAGCTGTGAAGGGGGGGGAAATCGGAGCTGTGAAGGGGGGGGGAATCGGAGCTGTGAAGGGGGGGGAAATCGGAGCTGTGAAGGGGGGGGGAATTGGAGCTGTGAAGGGGGAGGGAAATCGGAGCTGTGAAGGGGGGAAATTGGAGCTGTGAAGGGGGGGGGAATAGGAGCTGTTAAGGGGGGGGAAATCAGAGCTGTGAAGGGGGGGGGAACAGAGCTATCCCGGGCAACGCCAGGTATATCAGCTAGTAGTGTATAAAACTGTCATGCAGGGGAGTCTTAATATTTGGGCAGTGCTTAAAGGTATCACCGCTTCAAATACACTAAGGACAGTGTCCCCAATAATGACAGCGCGATTAAATACCACAAAGTTATTGCAAATGTAACGGATTTTCTGGACTGGCCTGACCCACCCAATCTCATATTGGCCCCTGTGGTCTAACCAGTCCCCATTACAGTGTGATGTCTGGTGGTGCACCTGTTGGCAACAGGACTCCTGAGTCTCCCGCGTGATGGTGTGTGGGGATTTGCCAACCCAGACAGGCAGCTGAGGTAGTGTGCTTGAGTCCTACCTATATCCAGTGCAGCGCCTCCACCTCATCAGGATCCCAGCTTGAGCTTGTGGATGGTCCTGGTGAGGAACTCCTCTGTGGTGCAGCCCCCTGCGTAATCACTCCACACTTACACACGAGGGTCTCTTTTATCAGAGTCATCTTTATTAGTACGGTGGGCCAGCTGCCCTCCACAATGGGTGAATTTAGCCCTCCATTGTTCACCGTACTTCCCTTTGAAAGGTATAGTCCTCCTAATGTAGGGATTCCCTATCCCCGTAGGGATATCTACTCTGCGCCAGGTCCCTGGTCACAGTCTCATTTGTCCTGCAGTGTACCAATTCTGAACTCCTCTAACTATTAACTACTACCTACTTCCTAACTTTTGATCAGTGCTGTGCCTTATGTATCCTCTGGGGGGCTGACACAACTCTGACATCACCAACCAGGGAGTCAGAGCCTGTGACCACTCCCATCCATACATAGGGCACCTCACCAGGGTGTGAGGGCAAACCTCCATGATTACTGCTGGCATGACCATAACTTACCAGGCCTTACTGTCAGCAGGAGAGATGACTGCAGCCATTTTACAGCATGGCTACACAAACATATTGCAGTTCAATGCAGCGCATATATCAGAGTAATCAGCGCATATATCAGAGTAATCAGCGCATATCTCAGAGTAATCAGCGCATATCTCAGAGTAATCAGCGCATATATCAGAGTAATCAGCGCATATATCAGAGTAATCAGCGCATATCTCAGAGTAATCAGCGCATATCTCAGAGTAATCAGCGCATATCTCAGAGTAATCAGCGCATATCTCAGAGTAATCAGCGCATATCTCAGAGTAATCAGCGCATATCTCAGAGTAATCAGCGCATATCTCAGAGTAATCAGCGCATATCTCAGAGTAATCAGCGCACAGCATTACTACTTCTGTTGACCAAAGGCCATATTCCCACTTGCCCTGAATGGCAGCAAAGCTGTTTAAGGTTATAATCAGCAGCCAAGTATTTAGATCGCCATAGATTGAAATCAATAAAACAACCGCTCACTATCCGGTGCATATACCAGGGTACTCATAGCATCGCATCCATCAGTCTTTTACCTGAAGCTGTAATTACCCCGCACTAATTGTGGCAGTTATTTATAATCGGCAGATAGCCACAGACTGAAACAAGCAAAACTGCCAGTGTACTCAGCGCATCGCATCAATTCATCTTTTAACTGGAGCCGTAATCACACTGCCCTAAAGCATTGCAGTGTTGTTGTACTTTAAGCAGCAACCACATTTTCCGATAACCAGGAATTAGAATAGATCATCGCGATATGACGAGTTTCCGGTATGCCAGGCACGTACTCCGTCTGCCCCCGAATCACACGGGTTCGTCCTCTACTGCGCATGCGCTAATTTAATTCCTGCCGTGCGCACTAGGTTCCATCCTTTCCAGCATAGGCGCGGGGATCGGCAGTCTTCTATTGCGCATGCGCTAATTTTATTCCAGCACACGCGAAAATAATCCCGCGCGACTTTCTATTCCTGCGCATTTGCAGAACGGGACACACGCTAATGCGCATGCGCGACTTTCTATTCCCGCACATGTGCAGAACGGACATACGCTACTGCGCACGCGCGAGTTTCTATTCCCGCGCATGCGCAGAACGGGACACATGCTAATGCGCATGCGCGACTTTCTATTCCCGCGCATGGGCAGACATGAACATACCTACTGCGCATGCGCGACTTTCTATTCCCCACGCATGCACAGTACGGGACACACCTAATGCGCATGCGCGGGAATAGAAAGTCGCGCATGCGCAGTAGGTATGTTCCGGTCTGCGCATGCGCGGGAATAGAAAATCGCGCATGCGCATTAGCGTGTGTCCCGTTCTGAGCATGCGCGGGAATAGAAAGTCACGCATGCGCAGTAGCGTATGTCCCGTTCTGCGCATGCGCGGGAATAGAAAGTCACGCATGCGCAGTAGGGTATGTCTTGTTCTGCGAATGCGCAGGAATAGAAAGTCGCGCGGGATTATGGTCGCGTGTGCCTGAATAAAGTTAGCGCATGCGCAATAGAAGACTGCCGACCCCCGCGCCTATGCTGGAAAGGATGGAACCTAGTGCGCACGGCAGGAATTAAATTAGCGCATGCGCAGTAGAGGACGAACCCGTGTGATTCGGGGGCAGACGGAGTACATGCCTGGCATACCGGAAACTCGTCATATCGCAATGGTTATCGGAAAACGTGGTTGCTGCTTAAAGTACAACAACACTGCAATGCTATTTGTGTCCAAGTACAATGCAGCTTCAAGATAGTTTTTAATATATATTGAAACATTGGAAAATCTTTGATAGTGACCCCTTATTATGTAATATTCTCCATAAGCCTCCCCTATTTCCTTACACTAGGGGTAGAAATTATACAGGCGGTTTTGTCCCCCCCAAAAAATCCAATTGTACATGTTCATGTCTTAACTGCATCCATTGTAAATCAGTTATAAAGGGGGGTAGTTTTAGACATCCCAGACTGGGAAAAACATATAAGATAAAATATTTCTATATGTGTGAATCAAATGTTATTGATCTGTTATGGTGTCCCTGTGGTGAATGCTAACCTATTAAGAGATGTATAACAGAACATTAATGTAATATTAGACAAGCTCTGTTGGCCTCTGACATACTCTGATATCTCTCCTCCCCCCCCTTCTCTCCCCCCCCCCTTCTCTCCTCTCCTTTTTATATTCGCAGAACATAAATATTCCATAAACCGTGGAGTCCAAACAGCTCTGTCCAATTATTCATCAGGGCCAGCATGTCTTCATATCAGGCTCAGTACCACTGCTTTTTAGGCACTTCAACCACGGACTATCCCAATTACACATACTTGGTCATTTCCACCTCCCACCTCACAACATATTATAGAGGAATATATGACATATCTGGGCGTTTCATGTATTTGCCACTGTATCACATTAGCACACACAGCATAGAATATCCGTGGGCTTCTGATACCCTGGCTTTTTTAATGTGTATCCCCATATTAACCCCTTGAATGTCAGTGGGGGCACATAAGAGGTTAATGGGGCATCTCTAACATACACCCGAAGATTTCTACCC
>NC_134501.1:12575477-12656816 GCF_040206685.1 Ascaphus truei
GGGCCCTTGTATCCAGAGTTGAGTTTGGATTGCACGGTTAAAATAGCTGTCGGTGCTGCTTCCATTTTTTTATATATATTTTATTGTGAACGGGGGGGTGGGGGTGGGGCTTTGAAATGAGGGGCTGAGAGCCCCCAGCTTGAAAGGAAATGTTATTTGAATCATTGGCCGTTTGCAAGGAAAGAAATGTAGCTGTTAGAGGCCACGTCATTGCATGCACCTGCAATGGTCCACGTGTAGTGGTACTACGTGGTACAGAGCACCTACATTCTGATTGGCTCACAGAGAAGGAAGCTGCAGGTGGCCAGGACAAAAGTCACTAATAATAAGAACTGAATTACAGTCTGTCTGGAAGTGGGGGCCTGCTGGCACAATAACCCTTGGACTTATTGCACTTGTATTGATCAACTAACTACGAAACGTCAGGGCCAACTCCGACCCCTCCCTGCTACTATCGACTCTTTGTGTTGCCTTCTGTCATTTGTTTCTTACACGTTCTCCCTTTAAGGGACAGGAGGACTATTCTGGATCTGGAAGAGCCAACTGTTGAAGCTTAGTGCATGGGGAATCTCTTATTGTTAGGCTGTCAAACAGGACACCCCCCAAGGACATGTAACCAGCACTTGAAATTAGCTCCGCAGATACAATGGCGTGAAAATCCCTTGTTCATGTCCCACAGTGCAGTTGCTGTGTAAGTGAGACACACAAGTGTTCAGCACAGCAAGAAGCAGTGTGACACACAGTGAAGGATACATTAACTTCCATTCAAGTGAATCAAAGTTGATGCATTATTAACTGCATCCCCCTGCTTCTCCTTATATTGACTGCTTCTCATTATATTGACTGCTTCTCACTATATTGACTGGTAAAGCAGGGCAGTTGGTAAGGACTGAGTGACAACTTTATTTCCCTGACAGAGATCTATGGAGCATCCATTAATCTATCTTCTTATTTCCATCCAGAATATAGTCTAGCCTTTTCCTTTCTGGAGACCAGTGGAGCATCACATAATCCTTATCTGTAACGGCAGGTCCCCGGCAGTATAGTGAGTTCCTGAGCCTGTGTGGGGCCTGTGCACTTAGCAAGGTCCCAAACTGCACCATAGTGTGAGTGATGTAGCTGTCACATACAGCAGGAGCTTACGAAGTCGCTCCCCACAATGCTTTGCATCCACAGCAGCAAGGTATTGTAGGACGTGACTTTGGAAGCTTCCGCAGTGGTTGACAGCTATACCGCCCATGCTGCCTGCACACACGGAGGTACAGTTACGTCCTTATTGAGTGTGTGTGTGTGTGTGTGTGTGTGTGTGTTGCCCCTACGAGCTCAGGACACTATGCTGCCTGGGATTAGTCAAACAGTTATATTAGCAATCGTCTGATGAGGAGGCAATAAGATTTATTAATTAAGTTTGCAGAACTAATATTTTCTAGCAGGGGGTGCACAGTGTAACAAGGTTGGGAACCGGTGCTCTAGAACATCACTACTGTATAGCCATTTCCTGCCAGAGAAGCCCCTTTGCCTGCGTAAAACTGGCAGAGCATCATGCATTACATGAGTCTGAGTGTCTAATCTGAGTAGGGTTATGGCTATGCACGCTTTTGAACCCAGGCTGTGATGAACAGATGTGTAATGCGGCAGGCATAAGCTTATAGTGGGTTAAAATGGATAAGAAGCAAACGGTGACACTGTGCGCTCATTTGCATGTCATTACCCAGAATCCCTGTCCGCAATGGAAGCATTGTATACTTAGAGATAATGGGCAAAGGCGGGGTTGCGGAGCTGTCTGTGACGTGAGTGTGATCACACGTGATATTTGTATTTGCTATTGAGTAAGTGTAATGTTTGCTTTCCTCTCCCGTGTAGGAGTTCGGCTGTGAGGGGGCCATCTTCTTCCTGCCGCCCACGGAGTATTGGAAAACGCTGCTTAGTCTGTCTCCAGCGCCGGAAGAAACAGGCAGGATGATTAAGAAGGAAACGACAGATACAGGGCACCTCAGATACAAGATACACAGAGATAACGATGGTGTGGCTGCTTACACAAAGACCTGTCACATCTTGTGCTTTGCCACACTAGCTAACGCCATCTAATTATTTGGTGACGACAATATACTCTGGCTTTGCAAGTTGTGGTAAAGTAGCTTCCACCATGAAGTTACTATGCGTTTCAAAACACCAGCGAATGGTGACTACTTCCAACCTATTACATTACTGCATATAGCAATACTGTGTATTTAATATATGACATCATAACATGCCTTGGTACTCAAGCCAGTGGCACACCTGCTTTGACAGGCCCTTATGACAGCACAGCACTCCCTGGGCTCGTTTTGCATCCGATTGAAAAATAAAACGTTACAGGTTTTGTGTGTGAAGTGAAACACGGTCATTATTTCATCAACAGATTGGGGGAGGCACATGGAAAATTTCAGAACATAAACACAAAGAGTCCCACTTGCCACTTGAGTCTTTTAGCATCAATATATCAAGGTATTTTGCTGTGTATGTCAGCGTGTGCTTTTGGTGAGGGTCAATACGAGCTATAAAGGAGTTACAGTACACAACGCATAAGATGTGCAGTATTCCATTTGCCAAGTCTAAGGTGATTGAAACTTCCTGGCTAACAAGCTAAGTCAAATGGAAGGAACCCCCATGGACGAAAATATATCCCCCATTACAATACTGCAAAGCGGCTTCCCAATCCTCGTGAAGAGATCTGCTCAATTCAAATAAATGGGACCAAAATATGCTCCAGCGCAGGCATGGGGCCTCACATTATATTGAATAAGGGGCAAGGTTTATTTACCATTGTCGTCCGGCTGCAAACTGGGGTAACCCTCCACCCCAAACCCCCACAAGATTGAGTTGCAGTTTGATATATCCCACGTAATGTATCTGAAATTCATTTTTCACAGGGCACACATCAGTAAAATTGGATCTTTCTAAGGAAACTTTATGGCATTATTGGTAATCCAGGATTTGTTTTTTTTCTCCCTGATAAACCTGGTGCTGTTTCTTTGCACCAGTTTTGCAGACAGGAGATATGTTGATGAATACCCCAGTCTAACTTCTTGGGTTTTGCTAGGGTGTCTACAGTCAGTGAGTGTGACACTGCACTGTCAACCCTTGAAGCCAGCCACGCGTGGTAAGCTCATCTGGCATTGATTGGGTTTCACAAGATTGCATTTTGGCTGAAATAGTGCCCCCCGGTCATTACTTGGGGGTGCTAAATGTGCTCTGATGCTCCAATGCAGGACAAAGCAGCAGGGATTACGAAACCAAATTCACAAGCCCCACGTTTAAAAAAATTCAGAGAAGCAAAGAGTAGCAATAATTTATTATTTACAGCTCAGAGTTATAACAAACGCCAGTTATATTTATTACATGGCATATGTTAAGAGCATTATCTGAATACATGTTAAGAGCATTATCTGAATGACTTCAGTGCTGTACCAATCACCTACAGGACTAGGTGGCATAGGGACACAAAACTCGTTGATGCAAGGATAAGGTAGAATAGGGATTCTTTCACCCATAGTGATAGGGACGTATATTAAAGCTGCAGTTCAAGCTCCCGTTTTTTTTTTTTACTTCAATAGTTTCATGTGGGCAATCTCTACTTACCTAAAGAACTGCATAGCTGCCGGTCAATTCGTTCTCCGTCTATTGATCGTTAAAGTTTGGCGACATCTTTAAATATGGGGAATGTAAATCGTTGCTATAGGAACAAGCATGCTTGTTAAAATAGAATACAAGAAAATTGGTCTTTCAAAGTTGTTGTTTTTTAAAACAGAAAATGCTAAAAGTATTTTTTCTTACTACAGTCATACCCCGGTTTAAGGACACTCACTTTACGTACACTCGCGAGTAAGGACATATTTTCAATAGCACCATACCCGTGTCCGTACGCTTGCTTCGTGAGTACGGACACTTATTCTGCCATACAGACCGCTGTTGTAGGGATGTGCTGATTCCCCTCGCCCAATAGGCAAACGGCAGCTCGCGCATGCGCCTGTCAGCACGTCCTGAACAGCACTACCGGCTCCCTACCTGTACCGAAGCATCGATAAGTGAGAAAAAGGTAGTGCTTCACTTTAAGTACATTTTCGCTTTACATACATGCTCTGGACCCATTGCGTACGTTAATGTGGGGTATGCCTGTACAGAACTGATTTATTAAAAAAAACATGGAAAGGAGGTAGTGCACGCACTCAAACATATAGGTGATGGTGGGGTACTTAACTGCCAGTGCGCTGGTTCTGGGGAGCTCCTGACGTCCCAAAGTGATCCAGTGAAGAAAAAGAATCAGGCACACGGTCTTAATCATGAATGAAAAAAGGTTTAATGTGCCAAGGAATCCAACGTTTCGGCAGTAAAACTGCCTTTCTCAAGGTGGAGCCTGCTGCAGTTTTACTGCCGAAACGTTGGATTCCTTGGCACATTAAACCTTTTTTCATTCATGATTAAGACCGTGCGCCTGATTCTTTTCTTCACTTTATTAAAAAAAAAACACACATGCAGGATATTGCTTGAACTGCAGCTTTAAGCCACCTCTAGGGCTGCACAACATAGGGAATATAGTGTAAAATCTAGGTTTGGAGACACAGGACACGGAACCAGACACCTCTAGTACTGCAGGATATAGGGGAGCATTATCTACACTCTAGGTCCGGAGACGAGAAGGCATAGAACCAACTCCAGCTTGTGGTGAGTAGCAGCACATGTTGGAAATGGAAACACAGGGAGGCAAGCACCAGTAATTTAAATACTTAAGAGTAGAGATGCAGAAGCAGCTCACCTCTAGAACTTGAGAGAATATGGGCACAGGGTATTTCACCTCACGGATGAAATATTTAACACGCATATTTCGCTTGTCACTTGTAGGGCGGCATAATGCATGAGTCATTAGACTAGAGATGAATGGCAAAATGAATACCAAAAAGGATAAAGAGTGCTGCAATGATACAGAGCTTCACAGGGTGAAGGAAAGGGAGATACTTAAGGTTCCCGTCACTTCCCTGTGTCATTGTCACTGAGGTGAGGTGCGCATGGGCCCAAAGTCCATTTAGTTAGAGACTGTGTCACTACCTCACTCTGTAGTGGGAGGTGCAGTTTTGGTGACCAAGTCCTTATTGCAGTAGTTGGGAAAAGACTCAGTACAAATAGATGCCTTCTGTGTCCCCTTGTACTTGGGGGAACAAATGTGATGCTAGGTCTCAGCAATGTAGTCCTAAATCTAACAGCTTCTACCAATCGCTAACGGTGGAGACTTTTGATTGCAGCTGGCTTGCGAGGTTCAGGTACAGGAGGTCATTCAGTCGGCCGGTCAGTGGAGATCAGGTCTGAGGGAGCAGCTTTCACAACAATGCCAGTGTCTCATTAGTCTGGTATTAACGAGTCTGGGAGGTACCCCTCGGGTTCCTCGTTTTTGATGATGAGCTGAACGTTCCGCGTGTGTAGGAGAGCTTTGCTTTCGGGGGCGTCTGCGGTGTCCCTGATGTCTCCCTCTGCTGCCTGTAACTCCTCTCTCCCCTTCGTAGGCCTTCTGCGTCCTACAGAACAACACAGGTTAACAACATAGTTAAAAAGTGGTCAAAATGATTGCCTTCCCAGCTAGAAGACATGTGTCCCAGCTCTAGTATTTCTGGATAGAAATGCGCAGAACAATCCCCCCCAAGCCTGCGCACCAGGCACAATTAGCCCTTTTTCACCCACAGTAAAAATGGCGACCATGTCAGCGTTTTGAAACAGATTCGCCAACCATTAAGCCGATGTGTGGCCATTTCACAAAAAGATATGTTTCTAAATCTCTAGAATAACGTAATGCTGAGGCCGCGCACGCACACACGCACGCACGCTGAGAAAGCGTACTAATTTACCAACATTATTATCCCTTCGAGGCTCAGTGAAACATAATCGCACGGAGTTAAATATGTGAAAAGTTTCACTCATCTCTAGTTCTGCAGTTCATTACTTAACCCTCTTCCATGGCAGAAATCGGCAGCACAATGCCAAAGCTTTCTCCATGTAAAGACCAGATGAGCAGAAATGATCCCTTTATGGTCTGTAGCTTGCAGAAATAACAGCCCATGTTCTTCTGGTCTCTATAGCATAGAAAGGTTTCAGTGATGCTCCGCAAGTCTGGCGTACGATCACTTAACCCTTTCTATATAACAGAGAGCTGCACAACATCACGGAACACCCTACTGAATACCGGAAGGACAGCGGGGCGTCGGGAGATACAGATACCTATGGAAAATCACTAGGTTTCTTTTGCTGCAGAGAATAATGAAATCTGTTCCCTGAGGCAGAGAAGTAGGGTGTGCAGGAAAGGCGTAGTAACCAACAGAGCGATACAGGTGTACAGCAAAAGAGCAGGGGTGTGTGCCGGGGAGCAGCAGTGAGATCTGCATGTAATGTCTGATATTTCCGGTGACAGCTTACAGTGTCGCATGGGGGTGAAAGTTGGATCCCGGCGCCGAGAGGAGGGAGCGCGGGGCCCAAGGCGGCCCGATGGAGCTACTACGTTACGGGACCCCTGGAGTGCCAGACCCCATGTAACTACGTCCCCAGGGCCAAAGGGTTAAACAGGCCCTGTTTCATTATAACCGTAGCTGTGAAAACCATTGCAGGCCCCAATGGCAGCAGACAGCTTATTAATATTATTATTATTTATATGTAATACACAAACATATTCCACAATGTGCCGGGAAGACCGCAACAACAGTAACACACACTGGTACAGTAGCCAAGACGGCCCTGACCTCGGGAGCTTAGAATCGAACAGGAAGGGAGGATGGAAATATAGGGTACTGGGAGAGAAGACAGTCCGGATGTCTAAAAGCGGTTTGCCACGAGCCCAGCAGCTGGCAGCTCTTAGCGCGGTGACAGAGAATGTTGTGTTGTGGGAGAGGCAAGAGGTGAGTTTAAGGCTATCAGGAGGATAGTGCACACACTGCCTTGTAGAGGGTTTTTGGGGTCACGTTTGAATGTGTGATAGGTGTGGGGGAGTCCTATGCAGGGGAAGGAAACTCCGCGTGTGTGAAGCAGCCGTCGGTCTTGGAGTTGGGAGAGGCTGGAGGTTATGGGGGGAAAAGGAGGAGATTAGAGGCAGAGTGGAGAAGGCATTTGGGCGAGTATTTGGAGAGGCGTTCTGGGATGATTGAAGGGGCTACGTCCCGGAGAGGGGAGTGAGGAGGAGCGTGCAGTAGTCAAGGCGGGTTTTTAAAACACAACAAGAAAATGGTCAAATAAATATGCCTATGCCCAAAATTAAATCAACAGAAATATACTCACAATGTGTTGCAGGTCCCTCTGGCAGTGAAATGGTTAAAAAAATATCTGGAACAATGAATGGCCTAAGCCAGGGGCCACCAACAGGTCAGATTTTAAGGATATCCCTGTTCCGGTGGCTGAATCAGTGGATCAGTCAACAACAGCCACCTGTGCTGAAGCAGGGATATCCTTCAAATCTGACCTGTTGGACTGGAGTTCGCGACTCCTGGGCCAAGGTGTTGGTCTATGTCTTTGTGGGAGCACTCACCGGGCCGCTGGTTCTGGGTGGCCTGGCTCGGAGCACGGCTCGGGACGATTCCGTGCATCTGGATCTGGTGACGTTTCAGGTGGTGCCGGCGGCGGAAATTGTAACCGCAGGCGGGGCACTCGAACTTCCCATGCGTGGTGTGAGCCTGAATATGGGCACGCAGCATCGTCTCGGTCTGAGGGGGCGGGAGGGAGAGGAACAGGGGGTGAGCGAGAGGGAGAAGAGAGCGAGACTGAAAGTGAGAGGACATAGAAAGAGGCCGTGCAAAGACCGCAGCGTTAAAAGGGAGAGAGACAGAAAGGAGAGAAAAAGTCCGAAAGAACAAGAACTCGGAAGTCCACAGGGGAGAAATAAAGGAGAGGAGCAAGGAAAAGAGGGGTTAAAAAAAGTGAGGCTGGAAAAACAAAAAGGAGTTCAATGTGGGATTACAGGTTATACAAAGTTCTACACCATATAGTTCAAACAGTCTCTTCTCACGATCCTCATCAGCTCCACATCCTCATTAAAGCTGCAGTTCAAGCTGCCGTTTAAATATATATATATATATATATATATTTATATATATATATATATATATATATATTATTCCCCATTCAATATGTGCATCAATACAATCTGCACACTGACAAGTGATTGGCTAAGCTGCAGATCGATCTGTTCTCCTGTAATCAATCGCTTGCTCGGGGTTATTTCATTCAGGTTCTTGCACAGCATTGTGGGCAATGTAGTTCCTGGAATATGATTCACTGGGCAGTTACTAGACACAATTGGTTCAGTGCTAGAGAGAGGGCGGGGCTCAAGAGCCAGAGCCTATCAGAAGGGGACGGGGCTGTCACTTTGGAAATGCTTCCTACATTAGAAACATTAAAAATGTGTTAAACATTCTTTTTTTACAATTTTAAAAGCTACAAGTATTTTCTCATAGTACAGAACAGATTTATTTAAAAAAACACCAATGTAGGATATTGCTTGAACTGCGGCACTAATCCACTCCCACCATCCGCATCGGTCCCCTTCTATGAGCAACATGGAGACACTCCCATCATTTAAATCAGGCCCCTCCCATAATCACTAACTCCTCCCACAATCATCACAAAGCTCCTCCCATGAACCATACTCCGCATCTCACCTTGAACCTCCAGGCGCAGCTCTCGTAGCAGCACACGTATGGCCGCTCCGTGTCGTGCACACACATGTGCTTGCTGAGCGTGGCGCGGTCCGGGTACGCCCAGTTGCAGATGACGCAGGAGACGGTGCCCGCCCGGTGCTCCTGCCGGTGCAGGTGTATCATGGAGTTGATGGAGGACCGGAAGTCACACTGCGGGCACTTGTACAACTTGCCCCGGTGTGTGCGACGGTGGGCAGCCACCTGCTCCTGCGTCTCAAACTCACACCCGCAGCACTTGCAGAAGAAACCGCTGGGATGGGGGTGCCCATCAGGTGAGTCCACTCCATCCCTAGCAGCTAGCTCCTCCTCTTCCTCCTCTCTCCTCTTCATCGTTCTATCCTCCAGCTGGGGGTCTCTGTGCTTCTCCCTCACGTGGGCACACAGGGCATCCTGTGTTGGACACCTCTCATGGCACAGTTGGCACAGAAGCGCCTTGGAGGGTGGCGATGGGCTGACAGGTGGCTCCTCTCTCTGGGATGAGCCAGCTGGAGAAAGTGGTGCTGGACAGGCGCCATTGTGCTGACCCCAGGTCTGCAGACGGTGCACGCTACGATAATGGAAGAGAAGTGCCGGCTGCGAGGAGAAGGTTTTAACGCACAGCTCACAGGCGTAAACACTGCGCACATCTGCAATGAGAACCATCAGGGCTGCTATATTAATGCTCCAAAGTGGGTAGTGCCGATTAGGCCACGACGCATGGAAACTCCCATTCAAGTCAATATAAGTTTCCGGGCGTTAGTGCCGGACTGGCACCAATGCACTTTCCAGCATAACCCCTATAATGTGCCGCTTCTGCTTATACCAGGGGTGGCCAACGCCTGTCCTCAAAAGCTACCAACAGGCCAGGTTTCCAGGATATCCCTGCTTCAGCACAGGTGGCTCAATCAGTCCGTGCTTCCGCACAGGGGGCTCAATCAGTCCCTGCTTCTGCACAAGGGGCTCAATCAGTGGCTCAGTTTTTCACTGAGCTGCTGATTGAGCCACCTGTGCTGAAGCAGGGATATCCTGAAAACCTGATCTGTTGGTAGCTCTTGAGGACTGGCGTTGGCAACCCCTGGCTTAGGCAAGTAACTCCGAACCTTTATTGCATGATGACACCTCTGGTTTATTTTTTGAATGTAGGTGGCACCCTGATTCTTTTAATGCCATTTTTTACCACGTAAAAGCCACACCAATTTTTTTTAATTTCCCAGAAATTCAGACGCAATGTGTCCCTCTTCTACTGTTTTATTTAAAATGGTATTTTTGCAGATGGTTTTGCTGTAAAACTGACATTTGCAGCTGCATTTTGAACACTGCGCCCTAATTACAAAAACGGGGCATTACTCGTTAAACTGCGATAGTGCCGATCGGGGCAATATCACCAATCGTCTACATCTCAGAAAGACCAGGCATCTTACAATGCAAAAAGATTTCTGCGCCGATTATTTGAATGGAGCTGATCTTGTCTGGGAAACTGCATCACTGTACAATCAGTAAGTGCCAGTTATAGAGAAGACGAGAGTTAGCCGTGGGAGAAATGGGAGATAGCTTTGTATCTGACGATGGGAGAGGAACGGGATGAGTGAGACGAGCATAGACGTAGATCTAGTAATAGATGCATCTTTTCGTGGGAGAAGAACAGTGGGAGACAGCTGTGAATACTATAATAAGATGAGAAGAGATCGCCATATGTCTTAAAAAAGAGCAAAAGATAATCTCTTGCTTGTGGGTTTTTTGTTGGGTTCTAAAAGGCTTCACGGGGTGACCTGCCTCTCCCACCCTTAACTTGTATGAGAGCATCTTACGCTCTGCTTTGTGCAGTATAAAGTGCTTTATGTCAGAGAACTGTAGGACACAGGAACCACAGAGCAGGAGATCCCCATCCATGCCTGCTGAATCCTAAAGACCTGCAGAGAAGGAACACAAAGAAGGAGACAGGTAGTGAGGAGGGAAGGAGAAATAAGGGGAGGACGAGAGATGAAAGGAAAGGGTATGGAGAGAGGAACCAGAAAAAGATGTAGAGAGAAAGAGATTGGAAGACAGAAAATGAGAAGTTAAGCGAGAAAAGAGAGGAGGAAGAGGAGAGCGAAAAGGAAGAGGAGATTGGAGAGAGAGGAGGAAGAGGAGAGAGAGGAGGAATAGGAAAGAGAGGAGGAAGAGGAGAGAGAGGAGGAAGAGGAGAGAGGAGGAAGAGGAGAGAGAGAGACGAAAAAAGAGTAAAGAGAAAATGGTAAAGACAGAAGGGTGACAGAATATTTAAAGAGAGATGGAAGAGAATTAATGAGGGGAAAAGAGAAGAAAAAAGAATTGAGTGTGGTGGAGGATTTGAGAGAGGGGAAGGAGAGAAAGATACACTAGTTACCAAGGACTGTTGAGATCTGCGTAAGACCAAATCCATAACTTCTACTCGGTTTTGCACCTCTCTTATTAAGCGCAAGAAGACTCCTTGAATTGCATGTACTTTGCTGTTTTTATGTATAACTGGGTTATTGTAATTGGTTTATAACAGACTCTAGCATCCTCATCACCCCCAGACACTGGATAAGGTTGTCACGTCCCGTTATAACCTTTTGGGCATCTGGCTATAACTAAACTTTGATGTGCATGTACTGTAATAATAGTATGTTCTTGTATAGCGCTGCTAGTTGTACGCAGCGCTTTACAGAGACATTTTGCAGGCATAGATCCCTGCCCCGTGGAGCTTACAATCTATGTTTTTGGTGCCTGAGGCACAGGGAGATAAAGTGACTTGCCCAAGGTCACAAGGAGCCGACACCGGGGATTGAACCAGGCTCCCCTGCAACAATCTCAGTGCCAGTCAGTGTCTTTACTCACTGAGCCTCTCCTTCTCCCATGATGACATAACAAGGAAAGGTACACTGATCGGCAAGAGTTTGGGACTTTCTTACAGTAATTACTCTGTTTAGCTAAATTAATACAGATGGACCCAAGATACTACACTTTCTCTTGCCAATTACAAACACATACTGCCCTTTCTTCACTGAATACTGTAGGGGGAAGGGATATATGGTTAATGAATTAGTCTGCGTAGTGGGCGCATGTAGTTCAAGCAAACTTAAAAAGACCTGCAATCAATGCTCATTAATGATGAGACACACACCAACATATTCACAGAACCATCCGTCACAGCTTATACACAACCTGCCAAATGTTTATACTGCTTATCAGGCCTGGCAGCTATCTACGGAAACATCTTCATTAGGCCGCGTCCATAGTGCAGGATACGTCGCGAGCTACGTAGCGCGCACCGAAACAAACACTAGGATGCCAATGCATATGTGCGCGCGCACGTGCGCTACAGGGAGAGCGGCGCTTCACAATACAAACAAGTTTGTTTTGCAAGTGCGACGCCGGGGAGGAGGAGCGCGGAAGTTAGCGCGTTCAACTATGGACGTGGCCTTTAGGCACTTGATGCTGTCACAAGAAGAAATGTTTAGACAGCTCCACACAAACTACATCGCACACAGCACTTCAAGGAACCACAGAAGTTAAAGGATCATTCATCTGCGTATTATCCAATGTAAAAAATGTCCGAATATAAAGTATGTTGGGGAAGCCAAATAAGCCCTTCACAAAAGGATGAACCATATCTGACGCTCACACCAAAACACCAGCTGGTTAGCAGTTTTGACTACCCCAACATCCTACTTCTGATTTATCAGTATTAGCTGTACAGAGGCAGCCAGATTCATCTCCATCCTGCCCTGCACTTGCTGCAGGTAAACCGCAGCTCAAGTGCAGCGCAGGGGGGAATTTCCCATCAGGATTAACACAGCGGGAGTCCCGGCTTCTGAATGGGACTCCCATTCAGGAGCAGGGACTCCCATTCAGGAGCAGGGACTCCCATTCAGGAGGAGGGACTCCCATTCAGGAGCAGGGACTCCCATTCAGGAGCAGGGACTCCCATTCAGGAGCAGGGACTCTCATTCAGGAGCAGGGACTCCCATTCAGGAGCAGGGACTCCCATTCAGGAGCAGGGACTCCCATTCAGGAGCAGGGACTCCCATTCAGGAGCAGGGACTCCCATTCAGGAGCAGGGACTCCCATTCAGGAGCAGGGACTCCCATTCAGGAGCAGGGACTCCCATTCAGGAGCAGGGACTCCTGCTGTTAATCCTTATGGGCAATTAGTCGGCCATGGGGAAGCTGTGATCTGGCCATGGTCAGGCTGCATTTCAGTTGTAGTTTTCTTGTGGCAAACTGCTAAATTAATCTAACTGCATCTGTATGAGGTGACTTCAACAACACCCCGGACAGAAGGACTTGGGAACAGCAATACACCAATATTTTGGACTCTAGGAAAAATGGCTTGAATCAGGAGTGAGGATTCATGGCTCACTGTGGAAACTTCTAACACCTACAGCACATGTTAGAGGGAGGTGTCTATTCACAACTATGCTCACACTTCACACCAGAGGACAATACCCCTGCTTTAGGATGATTATCCTCAGATGTATATACCAAAGGACACCACCACAGCTACTGTATACTAATCATCTGAACACCTCATTCACAGATAAAGACCCTGCTATGATTAACCCCATGTGCTACGTACAGCTGCAGCAAGGTTCACTCTCCCTCAGACGAAAAAGGAAGTCTGCAACGCTGGGGACAGTGTCTTCCGCAGTCTAGCTGCAGGGGGTCCCGGTTTCTGAATTGCCCCCACCCCCCCCAGCATTAATCCTCTGGTGCCGGGACTGCAGGTGGCAGCGGCACCGGAGACTGTAAAGTTGGCTACATCTATACTTAAGCCTCCCACCTCCAGTTAACATCACATCTGATGAAGGAACATCTGCAGTCTTGATATCTTTCCAATGTGCATAAGCTTTCATCTACAAAAGGAGTACATTATCCTTAACCTAAACCCATTGCATTTGACCTTTTGTGGCTGATCCAGAACATGTTACATGTCAATAATCAGGTCTAATGCTCCTGGAAGGGAGGCTCAGCATATCCAACATGTCAGGCTCCGAGCCTTAGCATCCTAACGAGATAAAGACAAGTGTTTAAGCAGCGATCCCCCCATCAATGTTTTTCTCTTTATTCAACCTTATATACACCAGGGGACCTTTTGAGCTGCACTGTGGCACTTAAAACCACCTCCAGATTGCCAAGATATTTCACATTTTGCCAGTACTGTACTTGCAAGGAAACACAAAGATGGTTGCCGGGTGGCCCAATTAGAAGCTGCAATGTCACCTCATGGCTTTCTATTGGCTGACAGAGTGCGGCTGCAGCCAGGCTAGCACTGAGCGTGCTGACCGTGCGGCGCTTTCCGAGGTTAGTTTCGGCAAGTGAAATTGTCCCGTCCCTGCTCATGCGGTGCCTGTGCGCTCGTGCGCGGGCACGGACGCTCACCCACGCTTGGCGCTTGCGTAAACAAAAAAAGAGACTTTCAACTGCGCTCAACTTACCCGCAACCCCCCCTCCCCCCGTACGCGATTGCGAAATAGCTAGGACACCCGAGCTGGTGACGTCACCGCTCTCAAGCATGAGCGCGGTCAGTGCTAGCGAACCCAGTAGCCATATTGTTTCTCCCGGACAATAATTCTTGTAAGAAACTGTCAAAATGAAATCTCTCAGGAACTGGGAGGTATCAGTAGCTCGAAGTGTAGAGGTTCAGCATCGGGTAACCCCTTATTTAAAATATGGATTGCTAAGCTCTCCGGGGCAGGGATTTCCTTCGCTATTGTAAGACTTTGTTGCGCTTATTGTATTATAATTCCCCGTACTGTATTGTCTTTGTGAAGCGCTGAGTACACTGTGGGCGCTATGTTTTATTTATTTATTTACACAGCAAGCAGCACAAGTGTGTGCTTTAAATAAATCAATCCCTATGAACCTTGTTATTATTTAAAGTAGGAGAGTGGTTAAATAAACCCATTAAGGTGTGTGTATATGTCTGTGCATTTACAGTGTTAATATGCCTCGTGGTGACACTGGGAATATTTACCTCTTCTCATGGATTCATGCAATTAATCCTTTGTGTTGCATTAATTACGTGTCTATACAGGGATGGGCTGGTCTTATCAAATAAGATTCACTTTAAAAGAGGTTCTGATCTTATAATAAGGGGATCACATTTAATGAAGGTCTGGTCCTGTAATTAGGGATACATTATAAGGTTCTGATCTTAAAATGAGGGGGTCACTTATAAAGAGGGTCAGGTTTTATAATGAGGGGGGGTCAGATCTTATAATGGGGGTGACTTATAAAGAGAGGGTGGGTCAGGTCTTACAATGAGAGGGCCAGGTCTTATAATGGGGGTTGACTTATAAAGGGGGGGCGGTCTAATAATGGGGGGTAACTTATAAAGAGGGGGGGTCAGGTCTAATAATGGGGGGGTTAATTATAAAGAGGTGGTCAGGTCTTATAATGGTGGGTGAGTTATAAAGAGGGGGTGTCAAGTCTAATAATGGGGGGGTCACTTATAAAGAGGGGGGGTCAGGTCTAATAATGGGGGGTGACTTATAAAGAGGGGTGACAGGTCTAATAACGGGGGGTGAGTTATAAATAGGGGGGTCAGGCGTTACAATGAGAGGTCACGTATACTTGAGACGCTCTGCATTGTTATATAGGGGGGTTCCTGTTCCCGGTTGTTACTTACCGGCCCCTGACAGCTCGCAGTCCCGGGGTTATCATCCCCGCGACCGGTGCGCCCCGAATCCTCCTCCCCCTTCTATCGCATCCCCGATCCCGTCCGGAAACAAGAACCTCCGCACACCGTTCCGGGGGCTGCTGATAACCCCCAGTTATACAGTCTCTTCTCTCTATATAACCCCCTCCTCTATAGTCTATATACTGCAGCAATACCCCGTCCTTAATACATAACACCCTGCATGCCACTACCCCTCACCATTATATCAACATCGCCCCCTCTATACCGCTTCCCCTTTGTATATCATCCCATCCACCTCTATACCAACAGCCCACTATATAACATCCCCAACCTCTATACCACCTTCCCCTATATAACACCCCATACCTCTATACCACGTTCCCCTATATAAACATCCCCTACCTCTATACCACAGCCCACTATATAACACCCCCTACCTCTATTCTATACCACCTTCCCCTATTATAACAACCCCTACCTCTATACCTTTGCTCCCCTATATAACATCCCCTACCTCTATACCACCTTCCCCTATATAACATCCCCTACCTCTATACCACAGCCTACTATATAACATCCCCTACCTCTATTCTATACCACCTTCCCCTATATAACATCCCCGACCACTATATTGCCTCCCCTCTAAATTATATATTACTCTGTATGATTAAGTCAATAACTGTATATGTACAGGTAGAGTGGGGGTGGGTGGGGGGTGTTGTACAGGTAGGGTGTAGGGGTGTGTCCAAACTAATTCATTTTAATGACATTTAATGATGTATAAATGGTGGAATCCACATCAAGAAATGAAAATGTTTTCTAGCAAAGACACCAGAAGAAACATATAGCATTTTGTTATTATTCAAACTTTTTTTGTATATAGGCGGCAAAAAAATATTCAATCCTAAATATTATTAGGAAAATACTTTATAAGGAGCCAAGTGCTTTCTAATCTGCTCAGAGATACTGGGTCATATTTACAAAGCCACCTAACTTGAAAAGGCTGCAAAGCGTTTCTTGCCGCACCGGCAGGTGTCTAAGGCCTGGGACATAGTAGATTAAGCTGTGCAAAGCCGCGCTGAGCAGATGCACTTACCCCCTGCATCTGTCATCAGCGCGGCTTTAGCAGCTGCTTCCGCATGCGTGCGGAGGCTCAGAAAATTTCAGCAGACAGGCAAATTTTAAATTTGCCGCTCAGGGAAGCGGAGGAGCGGTCACGTGACCGCTCATCTGCAAAACTAAAGCAAAAATACTGAACCATATTTATCAAAAGAAAAAGGGAAATGGTGCAATGTTTAATGATATTGAGTATCCACTCACAGATCTCCTCCCTTCAGACCAAACAAAATATGAGGAGACCGCATCACTGCCATAGTAGCAATGATGATTCTGTGCTTACATTGCTCCTCACAATCCCAGAGCGCACACACATTAGAATAACTATGCTTAGTATTACTCTATGCTGTAATATGCTCATGGGGTGAATTTAACATGTCAGATTCTAGGTTCATCACAATCGCTTCCCTGTCCGTGGTGCTGAAAGGGAGCACAGTTCACAGAAATCATTGTCGGAAAGCAAACTCTCAGGGTCAAGGGTCCGGAAAAACCAACCTATAGCGTCAAGGAGAAGAAAAACATAGTGCAATATGTAATGGAAAGGGGGCAATGCCCACCTAGATGGAAATCTTCTTGGTCAGTCAAAAAGAGAAAGATCAGCAATCCATCCTCATGGGCTCCAGATCTGAGTCTGATCCCTCAATGATTGTCACTGTTCCAGTTTTGGGGACACACACACACACGATAATCAGTTTGATATTTTTATTTGTGTTTTCTACAAAAAGGACAAGTTGAGATGAGAGGTAGCTGTTCATCTTTATTTCAGAGAGGAAATTAAACGTTTCCACCTGCAAACATTCATCTTTTTAAATTAAATCATTTTATTATGCTAAAATCATATTCATATCAACAAGAACCACCCCTCACATTGTAATGTAGAATACTCCAAAGGTAGCAAAGGACAGAAAACACTGGGGTAGATTATGCTGCAACTACAATTAATAGGGATTTAACTAGACCTGTTGGGGGAGGGCTTGAGGGCTGCCGTTGAGTGCCCCTGCACTAGAGAGTAAGAGGACAGCCGGGAAAGAGGCAGGAATGGAAAAGATAAAGCAAGTGAAAGAGGGACCAAAAAAGAGAGTGCATTAGACAGCTGGGCAGACGCATGGGTTGGTGAGAACGTAGTGATAGACACAGACTTTGGATCAAATGATACACTGGTCTGTAATACACCGTTCTTTAAAAATCGCTCCAGTTTTTATTGGACTGAGTATTTATGATGATCAAGGTGAATTGGAGGACCGGTTATTTTCAGTGCCAGAATCAACACAAAAAGTCTCAATTCCATTGCCCCTCCAAGATATGGCAGTGTGTTCCGCTGGGTGAGGTACTGGAGGTTGACATGCCGCATTGCTTTTAAATGGTGACTGCGAGGCTAAAATTCCACCATCAGAAAACATTGCCCCCATAAAATTCCACCATCAGAAAACATTGCCCCCATGGAGAGTATAACTACACCCTCCGTCCCCCAACAGGAGAGTAAGGAATTTGGGGGCTTTTCTCAGGGGACACTCTAGATCCCCAGATCACAAGCACATACAAGACAAGTCAGTTCCTTGATCTTTGGAGGTCTCCAAATCAGTGTTCTCCAACAAGGGTTTCACCTTGAAGTTTCCCAATATTTGCTTTGCGATAAGTCTACTATCAGAATGTAGTCTCTAACTTACACACCCTGGAGGAGACCTTCTTGAAAGATGCTCTCAAGCAGCCAGTGTTCCTGACGCTCTCCCATCAGAATGTGCTCTCCAGCACACAGCACCCTCATGGGATTACCTGATGGTCGACGTCAAAACGGTAATCTCCAACATGCAGCAGTCATTGTGTTAAATCGGAGAGCCTCCCATCAGGACGTGCTCTACAGGAGGCAGTGCCTCGTGGTGTTATTCGAGGGTCTCCCATCAGAAGGTGCTCTCCAGCAGGCAGTGGCAGCCGCAGCCAGTGGCACAGACCTCCTGCGTGCTGAACCACTCCAGCATGTGGGCCGTGTGCCCACCATGGCCGCAGCTCAGACAGAAGTTGGAGGAGCCCCTCACAGCCACATGGCAGATGGCACACTGGAAGGTGAAGCCCTTACAGATAGCGCACTGTGTCCCACGCACCTCGCTACGACAGTGGCTGCAGTAAACGCCAAACTCTGGACAGGAGAAAAGGAAGGAACTGATTATCTGAACATAAACACCCCAAAGTCCTGTGCAGATGGGTGACTGCAGTCCTGATCAACACCCAGAATTATAGGCACATTGTGTATCCTTGTGCATATAAACTGGGAAGACCAGTTCTAGTGGTAACAGACCCCATAATCATTCACCTGCCATCTGTGTTGTCCATCCCTTAAGCTGCCAGCCTCTCCATGCCCACACCCATTTCCTAAGTTGTACAGTCCTACAAAGTAAAACTCTTCTCCATGCACCCAACTTCTGAGATATCCAGCCACAAAGACGACTACTCCTAATAAGACCCCCGGAGACATTAAATCCCAGGGATGACAGCCTCTACATCCCTGCTCCAGGCCCAGACAAATCAAACCGCAATAATCCCAAGATCTGCGTCCCTGTTCCCACACCCCGAGACGTCCAGTCTCAGTCATCACCAACTCTTGAGCCCCCTTCACTTATATCCATCGTTTCGACACTGTGTGCCGCCACTCACCAATCCCCCGATGTGGCTCCGGGGGGCAGGAGACGAATTTAAGCACCTCGGCGCGTTTCTCCTGCAGGCCCCAGCGGTACAAGATCTCTCCATAACACTTCTTAAAGTCATCAAACTGCTGAGCGTTCGCTGGATCCAGGAGCCTGGGGGGGGAATGTTAGGTTTTTTGACAATGTACCTCAAGGAGAAACCAGAGCACCTCACAGGCACATAAAGCACATTGTACGGAGCACCTCACAGGCACATAAAGGCACATTGTACGGAGCACCTCACAGGCACATAAAGGCACATTGTACGGAGCACCTCACAGGCACATAAAGGCACATTGTACGGAGCATTGCAGCTATTCCAGTAGACACCTTCCAGCACCGGAAGATGCCTAATGGTCCGTTCTCTTGAATAGGCTGTAAGATGTTTTCCAGTAGTGGAAGGTGTCTTTTGGAATAGCACAGTTAAGTAAATAAGGGCCATAGTCTATACTAAAGAGTATGCTGGGAGCATCACGTAAATACACCAACTACATATTATACTGCATAATCCAAGTCCCCTAATAAGTGCCGAGGAGCATACACCCTGTGGTATCCGTGTCACTGCGTGCCAGGCCCCAGAATCACACATACTTTCATTGATACTCATGCACTGAAGTCCTAGGCTACTTGTGTGCTTAGCCATACAATTACTTGCTCGCCACCCTATTTACCCTGCTCTGTGACTTGCCCAGTGATGTCTCATGTGCCAAGCCCTACACACCCTCTGATCTGCCCTTCTCCCTTGTCTGCCCTACATCGCTTTTCCCAGCACACACTGCACTGTCTTTGGTCTGCCCAATTCTCTGCGAATGGTGGTCACCGTTTGTTCTTCTCATGCTGGTCTCTCTCACGCTCACGGGGATCCACGTATACCATGTTACCGTACCGGTATTCATCAGGCGATGCATCTCCCCACGGAGCTCCGTGATCATAATCATGACCCCCTGCCAGAAAACACCAGAGACATTTCAGCTGCTGTGCCTCCTTACTACCATCAGTAGTAAGGAACAGCTCATGGTTAAACGGCATTTAATCCTCTCTCCTAGGATATAAGGAGTAGACAGAACACTATAAATGCAAGAAATACAAATAAACGGACGTGGTGCAGCGAGAACAAGGAGGGCCCTCAACCCTTCCAAATAACCAACACCACATAAGCTCCCAGCACGCAAAGAATAGAATAATAAACAGAGAAATCTGCCAATACAAATGTAATATGCAACATAGATTCCAACAATAGATTGTACACAATGGTAGAAGTAGTAAAATGATAACGTGAATCCAAGACTGGCTATAGGTATATAGAGCAAACTGAGGGGGAAAGGTAAATGGAGGCAAAGGGATTGGGAAAACAAGGGGAGGGAACATAAGAAATAGGGAGGAGGGGAAAGGCGGGGAAAATACAACTTAAAAAGGTAAGTAGAGGGGGGCAACGTTTTGGGGAGAACACCTTCTTCTGGCCCGTTCCCTATGATCTACATAACCATAGGTACTTCCCTCTCCCTTACCTCCAAACACACCCAGATAAACACAAAACACAAGCAGCAAACTGGATACGTGACTGATCCCAAGCCTACAGATATGAATAAATGGAAGCAGTCAGACTGACATATGTGGAATGTAAATTCTAGGCAACGTAGCAGAATGATCAGTAATCATCAATAACTGCACACAGTAATCTGCTCACGCTTGGATGCACCCTTGTTACTTCTACCATTGTGTACAATCTATTTTGCATATTCAAATTTGTATTAGCAGATTTCTCTGTTTATTCTGTTCTTTGAGTGCTGGGAGCTGTTGTTAATCCTCTCTCGGTTCACTCTAGCATTGAGAGAGAGCGGAAATCAGTAGCTCTACAGCCAGGCCCAGTCACTCCTGCTTCCCAATACGAAAGGCCCCCTTCGGACAGCAACAGAAAGCTTCATAGCCAAACCTATTCCCCTCTCCCTGGGACGGTAATTGCCAACGGCAAACGATGGTTCACATCCAGGTTTCTTACCTATGCTCCAACCGCTGGTGCTGAAGCCAGCGTCAGACATACTAGATCCAGACCCGGAGGAGGTGAAGCTGGGCTGAGGGAAGACAAGACCACGCACATTAACTGTTGCCTAAAGCCATGTACTGGGAGGGCTTCCACATACATCACGATGTGGGACTGGGACGGGTAAGAAAGAAGGTCTTACATAGCGGCTGTGTGCAGAGCGCGAAGTAAACGGGGGGCAGGATAGCAGGCCACTTCCTTGTTGGTGTGACTGGGCGTCAAACACACTGCACAGCATGGCCAGTGTCTGGACGTCGTGCAAGTGGCAATAATGGGCCAGTCTGGGTATAGGAAAACAGATGATATGAGAGGGAGGCAAGGGTGATGATCACACACACACACACACACACACACACGTCTAAATATACACACATAGGGTCACTAAAACCATTGCACAGAAGCAGAAGGGGCCCCTAAAACTAACACAGGAGAGGGAGGAAATGGGGAGGCCTCGAGACGCACACAAGGAGAGACATACAGTGATTCCAACAGCTGGCGTCCAAACGGGTGATGGGCCCATGGGGTCTCCACGTCAGGATCAGCCTTGGGGCTCAGGCACATATCATTAGCAGCTGCAGCCAAGGCCCAAACCTGGGGACAGAGAGAGCAGTTGGAGAGGTGGGGAGAGACAGAGGAGTAATGAGAGGAACAGTGGGGGGGGATTGATGGGAAGAGCTACTAAGCCCCAAACATTGCCTGGATATTACACACAAATTAGTACAAGAGTACAAAAGTGGGTGGGTCTGGAGGGGTCTCCCAGTTGCAGTGCAAAGCATGTGGATTTAATAGTGGTAGTAAAGCGTAGTGCAAGATTTCAACCTGGTGCTGTTCTGAACTCGAGGGCTGAGTGCGAGGGCCGTGGAGAGATTACTACCTGCACCAGATCTCTGCGTCCCACGCTCAGGGCAGACGCTGCGTTCTTCTGACACATCTCCTGGAGATCACAACGGTTCAGTCTGATCGGAAAGGAAGAGAGGGGGAGGGGGGGGGGGGTAGAAAAATTAGCGAGAAAGAAAAGGGGGGAGAGCGCGGAGAAGGGATGAAAGTAAATGAGAAAAAAAAACAGAAAAGGTTAGTAAACAAAGAAAAAGTTTGATGGGGAAGAATGTTACAACATATAAAAAAAGAAAAAATTATGGAGTGAGCGACTTGTAATGGCTTTTTGTGTTTTAATATAAGTTAGAAGTCGCGACCACAAAAGTGAACCAAGTAAACAGACAGAGACAAAGAGCCCAGGATCTTATGCTCACATGTACATCTCGCCCAGGGACTTGTGCACAGCCAGCAGGCAGGAGATGTCCTGAATGATCACTTTTCCTGCTGCCTTGATAGGGCGTGAGCTCGAGTCGCTGGTCTCGCGCTTGGATTTCCACCTCCGTGATTTCTGCGGGGCACAGAACACCATAGATGACCATAGAGGAGGGTTAGCACCTTCACCAGACGTTTACCACAAACCAGCCTAAATCCTGTTTGGTCTACCCACTTTGGCTAGAGAGAGAAAATAAAAAAACAAGTGAGGTTACACGAACGTGTGGTTTGTATGGGACATGGGGTAATGAGTATGCGCTATCCCCCACCCCCTCTAATATACTTCTGGTTTGGATAATGGCACTTATAGAAGTGCCAGAACATCAATCTTGCCAAAGTGTGCAATGTTGATTCTGTGTGGCTGCCTTCTCCACCGTCTGCCTGACAGACAGGGAGTCCCCTTCCCCACACGTGCTTCTCTACTTGTGTTTGAAAGGGAAGGTGGCAGAGCGGATATTACTTGGAGATGGAATGGGGATTCCATAGTGATCGGATTGTCTAAACACCAAGAGACATATTTACTTAGTGGTGCCAAGCGGCAGAGAACCTTAAAGCCTGTTCAGGTGAGGGGGCAATAAGGCGCCTTTTGGCTTAGAACCTCTTATGTTCTCAGGTATCTTAAGCCAGTAGAAAGTCAAGATTCATACTCCATAATGTTAAGAATTGCAGTATGATCACTTAAGGGAATTCCCCTCTCAAACTTATCACAGGACTACAAATATTGTTGATTTAACATTACAATTAAAACATGCTCAACCGAGTCATATAGATTCTAATTAAGGGCTGCGATAAAAAATGAGAATGCTCCATTTCCCCTTGTTCAATTGCTCCCAAAACGTTCTGATCACCCCGGACAGTCACCATGAAGATGCCGAACCGACCAACATGTTGTCCTGTTAAATCAGCTCTCCGGTGTTTTGTTCTTGCACACTGGATGGGGAAGCATAGCTCACAATTTAACTTTCAGCCTTTTGTCTTTAAATTTAAGTTATTGGCACTTACCTCTGGCGTGGAAAAACAAAAAAAGGACGCCTTGTTTACAAGCCTCCTTGAAGTTAGAAGAGTTGTCTCTCTCTGATGACCTCATGTGAGGGACCCAATAACCCACGTGAAATTATTTTTGTGGCATAGTCATTCCCAAATTAACACGTGTTTGTTCCCAATTACACCCACCGTGCCCCCTCAAAAAAGGATTACCCCTGCCATGCCCAAGGAGTAGCGTGGCATCACCCACAGTGCGTGTGCGAACCAGAGAACAGAGCCAGATTCAGACACTTTACATGACAAAGAGGTGGCAGGGGTGAGAGGAAGGAAGAGGAAGAAAGTTGGCACTCGCCAGAGCGAGAGGAGAATGTCGGCACTGGAGCATGGGACAGAGAAAGCACACACACACTGGAGTTGGGATGGATGGGAGTTCACCCAAAAGAGGAAGAGAAAGGAGGGTGAAGAAATAAAAACGATCCCAGATGAGGAAGGGGAGGGGGAGAGAGGAGTGCCCCAGTGGGGAGAAAAGAAAGACTATCCCAGCATAGGGAGGAGAGAGGAACGAAAAGGAGCATGGTAGAGCTTGTATGCGAGAGATGGAGAGAAAGCTCGCCAGAGCTGGGGAAGAGAAGCAGGAGAATGACGATCAGGGTGAAGAGAAGAAGCGAGAGAGAGAGCAAGGGAGAGAGAGCCAATGAGAGCAGGGAGAGAGAGTCAATGAGAGAGCGTAAGAGAACAAGGGAGAGAGAGCCGAGAGGGAGAAGGTAGGTCAATATAATGAGAGACAAGAGAAAAATTCCCGAATGACACAAAACGTGTTGTAGGAAAAAAGGGAGGGAGATATTACAACAACGGAGGAACATGGAGAGGCCAAGAATAAAAGGTCTGATTTCAATAACCCACGCTCCCTTTCTGTCACAGGAGCCAGCAAAGCATTACCCAGAATACATTGATGCACCCACTGCTACAAAGTGATTTAAGGCTGGGTAAGCCCTTTAAATGAGTCAAGGAGTTGGTATCTTCGTTTATTTCATCTACAGCACTGGGAGAGACTGAAATTGAATGCACTAGTCTGGAATCAGACTTCTGCTACTACAAAAAAATAGCACAAGCCAGTTCTCTCTCAAGGCAATTCAGACTCTCCAGTACATCTAGTGTCATAAATCATTATACAATTAAATATTTTAGATTTCACTTTGTGCAACTTAAATTTTTTTTGGCAAGCTAGAACTTAATTCTACACTTTTAATTCCCCTCCATATAGCACCAAGTGTACGCATGAGCAGTAGTAGTGCCTGCCCGCATAGCACCCTAATGCTACCCTGCAGATGCAAATGCTTTTCCTTGGCAAAGGCAGTTACAAGAGGAAGCCAACGTTTATTAGAGTGCACGGTTTGTGGCACAAATACAGGATCTGCCAAGGCAGTGTGTGTATCAACTAATGCCCACACAATACAGAGTATAAGTAGTGGGTTTGGTATGAGTAAGACTTGCACTGATGTATTCCATGCTGCATCAGTATAGTGTATAAATGGGGAGTATATTAGCAGACATCCTGCACTGCAGCAGCAGTTAGTGCGTGCTGAGTCGGCAACTACTTGGGAGGTTCAGAGGGAGTTTTATTCTTGGGGTCTCTCCAAGAGCACCAGAGAGGTGAGCGGGTAGGGGAGGGTGGTTACTTAGCGAAGGGCACAGTACCGGGAAGTCGTTAATCACTTGGATGGACCAGCGCCGGCGAGCAGACATGGGGGACGTCTGCGTGTCAGAAGAGGAGGAGGAGCAGAATGAGGAGGAGGGAGGAGGAAGGAGGAGGATGATGATATGAGATAGAGAAGAAAAACAAAAAGGGAAAAAAATCATCAAGAAAATAAATGGAAAATTCTGATTGGCCAATGAAGTTCAATGACCGCTTAACTTCTCCCCTTCCAGTCCTATGGAGCATTGGTTAACCCCATCCTGCCAATTCCCCATTGCATGCAAGTGGTTAAGCAATGCTAAGGGGCAGAAGCAGAGATGAGCAGTTGCCGTTACTATAGTATCCCAATTATTTGGGGGGCTCTGTTTATACAGTGGAATGAGTTATGGCAGGAGATGCTGATGGGCATAACTTGAAGGCACTCCGTAACACGCAAAGGCTAGTTACAACAGTAAATAGCAATGCAGCTTTAATGCCTACACAGTACAAGAGAGCCTTATGTATAAAGTGGTCTTCCTGTATAAGAGATCTTCTCGCGCTGGGAGAACCCTTACTACCCATTCACATAGTGTCTTCCAGCACTGGATGGTCTCTCTAGTAGCACCATTTCATTAAATAAGCCCAAAGAGCAATGTTTAAAAGGTGCAATCCTGCTCCCGCCTAAATTGAGAGAAAGGCTACTTGACCTATAACCCATACTACATATTTCACCGAATGAGGCGTTTCAGGTTTTAAAATATGGACCCTCACCCAAGCCGTATGCTGATAAACACGGGGTTGAGCTCACCTTACTAGGTTTCCTGTCATTATTAGTGTGTCTTTACCACTTGGGTTTCTCACTTGTTCTATACCAGTAGCAACAAAGAAACCAAGGTGGCTAAAACCAACAATGTTTAATGACTTGTTCCTTTCTACACTGACCGAAGCCGGGGCTCTCTCAGTGAACCATCGTTGCCATGAACACCAGGAAACTCTGTGGTTCATAAGAGATTCATCTCGGATATACCAACACTTTCAGGAGCCTAAACTGACCACAGAATGCCAACTCGTCAGTCAACAACTTTGACCTACATTGTCACTCTCCATGGTTGGTTCAAGGGCAGGTGACTATGGAAGCCATCTTTAAAGTAGCCATCTTTAATGCACTTTTGTTACACAACTCTCTGGTACCGCAATCCTTCACTAGGACTTTCTATGGTTCACTACACACACACAAAGACGTGATGGGTGACCAGAAGGTACTGCTGGTTTAAGTGAGCGTGAAGCTGCTGTGGAAGTGAGATATACAGTAAATGTCAAACTCTATGCCTTAGTATTAACACGCAAACGCCATTGGAAGCTGCACAATGGATGGGAGGAAAGGAAGGAGTTTATTAGAAAAGTGGGCTTTAACCTTGAATGAATGCACTTTGTTAAGCTCCGACTCTGTGCATGTAGCGTCTAACCTTCCCAGCAACAAACAGCGTACAAAGCCTCATTAACAACCAAGAGTACTTTGGCCAAAAGCAACAACAAGTTTCACCAGCAGGAAAAACTGCTCCATATTGATAAGATAAGCTGGCGTATCGTCACCAGATGCCGGAATAACCGAGTGTAAGAGAATGAGGGGGGAGGGGGTAAAAAGGTGGAAGGAGTAGAAGAGTGGGAAAGAGGAGGAGGGGGATGAGAAGGAGTGAGTGCAGCTACATACCCTTTCCTTGTAGTAAAAGGAGCTTATTGAGACCTGCTCCTTCTCACTTCGGGTGGGACTCCCGCTGTACAGGCGCAGGTTCCCTTGCGGCTCCGTGCGGATTTTCATGGGTGCGATCACCCCGCTGTGATAGGCGGAGAGGGCAGAGAGGGACCTAACAGAGAGAATGGAGAACAACGCATTAACGGGAGACTGTGATCACTTTCTTGATGTTACTCCGGCATGCATATTTTATAGGCCAGCACAACAAAAATAATGCCGTTTATCTAAATAGCCAGGTGAAAAGAAATAACATAAGACAGTAGTGAGTGAATTCTATAAAAAGGTTTTTTTCTGCATTTACCTGTACGAATTCTATTAACATGTATTTTTATTATTTTAAAAGGCAGTTCCATATAGCAACCCCCAATTTTTTTCTCTGTTATTGGTTCCCTGGGAAATGTTCAAATCACAGTTAAAGTAACAATTGTCAGTGTTTATATGCGGTCTTATGGAATAGCACTGCTTAGCAAACATAGCCCTATAGGTTTGAAGACATTTTAAAATACTGTATACATGCTGGGGGGGGGGGGGGGGGGGGCGCGAGAAGAGGGTTGTTTGTTTTTAAATATAGGTCACTGCCATTATAGATATATAGATATATATAGTAAAGTGATAATAATATTCACTAATGTCAGTCATTACTTTTAGGGTTTATTCTGTAGGAAAAACATGGAGCGATTGCCAGGGCCCCCAACAGGGGGGGGGGGAGGAGGAGGAAGAGAGACAGCCGGGACTCCTGTCTGGGGTCGCTGGGTGAAGGGGCCCAGGCCCCCCTGCCGGCAAAACTACCATGTGTCGTGATCAGCAGAGAGGGCCTCCTGGAAGGTGTCTGTGGAGGTACCTGTCTGAGTAAGCCGGTGAAAGGGAGGCTCCCCTGACGGGCACCTTCCGGCATGCAGCTCTGCAGGCCCCCTCCACAAGCCCCTGCAGGGCAGAAGGTCAGCTCCTGTCCGTCCCCCTCTGTATCTCTCCCTATTCCCCCCTCCTGCAGGTCTACAACTACCCCTTTCCAGGCCCTTATCTCATTCATCCCCTTTCAGGGACCTCCAGTGTGCTGGGAGGGGGGGAGGCGACCCTGCTCTTTTAATTTGTCCTGGGCCCCATTATTTATGTTGGCGGCCATGGTGATTCCATGCCACGGTGGGATTCTGCAGTCGGAGTTTCCACAGTCCCTTTTGGTTTTAATGTAGGGACAGCGACACCCTGTGGTCACTGCATGCACTTGCAAGGTACATTCTCAAACCTCAACCAGGGTGCTATGTCACCAAAGGGTGCCCCATGGGAAGAAAAATTATGATAAGTAGATTGTTGATGAGCACATTTTTAATTAATTTCATAATACTGTAAATCCCCCCCCCTTTTTTTTTTACATAATTTTTCCAACTATATTCACAAATACCAACCATCGTGTTAGTAAGAAATTGTAAATGTAAAATTGTGTAGTCATGTTGCATGTCCTTTCAGTTTCTAACTATTCCTACACAAACCTTAATGAACATAACCGATGATAAACAGAAGGGGACTTTAGCAACTCTGTCTTAGCTATAAGAGTTATTTCGATGAGGAGGGGGAGAGGTGCATGGTCCGGTAACATGCCTGTCGTGCCTTATTATATTACGGCCATGATGTATAAATGCAAACCCCCCATCTCCACATTGTAGGACCCCAAATATATATAGATTTAGATGCGACTTCCTCGGAGCCGCCCTCACCTTGGCGTGGGTTCTGTGGGAGACACGGCGCGGTGCATGGTAATAGGTCGCGTGAAATACACCAGGTAACCTGGAAACACACAATGCAGAGAAACATAAGTAGATAAAAACAAGACAGGAGACATCTACCCTGCTGTCGCAAAATGTCAAAGTAGTGGGACATGGGAGAAATCCATTAGCCATTAAGTCTGTCCCGCCTACTACATGGTGACACCGTGACCCAGATATTTAAGACAGTTTGAATCCATTAAGGCAGGGGTGCTCAACTCCAGTCCTCAAGCCCCTCCCACCCCCCTCAAACAGGTCAGGTTTTCAGGATATTCCAGGTGCAGCACAGGTGGCTCAGTCAAAGACTGAGCCTCTCATTGAACCACCTGTGCCGAAGCTCGGATATCCTGAAAACCTGACCTGTTGGGTGGGCTTGAGGACTGGATTTTAGCACCCCTGCATTAAGACTAACCGAGCTATAAGCCTGGTGTTCCACTGAGCCCGTCAGTGCCACCCCAGAGTGACCCCATAACTAAGAAACATCCCCCTGACCTGCACCATATGTGATTATCTCCTGCCCGTGCGGCGCCCGGTTTCACTTAGACTTGTGGTGCGCAACGAATAAAGCCGCTGTGCCACAGTGCAGAGTCCCCGATTTTGCTCACCAGCACCACAGAAGCGGGCACCAGAGGTTCGAGGAAATGGAATGTTTGCGTCCTGGTATGACCCATAGGCATTGGTGACACGGGCAAAGGTTGGTAGTGGGGGTGTCACTGGGCTCTGCAAAGTGTAGGGGTTGCTTGAGGGGCTGGACTCTTGGTTCTGCTGCAGAAGAAGAAACAGAGGAGATTTAGGGGACAGGTTTGTATCAAACACAGACCTAGAATCAACACCATAGATGGTCCATCTCGGCTCTAAAGAACCGGAGTAAGAGAGATGAAGTCCTATTTAGACATGTAGAGCTCTATCAGGGATTGGATGCACACACAGGCCTCTAATTTATAGGCTCTGAAGCTGCTTCCAAAGGCTCAAGAAAAGAGCACCTCCCATGAATAGGACCAAAATACCATATCTTGGAAATAATTTCACACCATATTGAATGAGAACCACAGACCGAGTTATCTGTCATTCAAACGTACGATTCCAAGAGACAAGTTGGCTTTAAAGGCAACTCACTTCTCAAGAGAGAAAATGACAGACTAGGATATATCTTTGTACTAGTGAGGAGCCGAGCGTTAAAACGAAGTGGGGTGGACCAACTCCTCATTCAACAAGAGGGATCTCTAGATCCCACTTAAACGCCACTATCTCATGACTCTCTTTATCCCTCACAAGTTCCCAACATCTCCATTCCTCTCCCGAAATCCCCCCACTCACCACAAAGCTCTCCAGACAGGACACCAGCTGGCGCAGACAAGGCTCCAGACAGCTCTGATTACGTTTCACTTTCTGCAGAGATGTGTCCTTCAAGATCTGAAAAGGAGAAAAAGGGTATTTACTGCAATAGATCACAGAGAGAAAAAACAGAATAACAGCGAGTATACTTTATATAGGTTCCATTTGCACCATGCTACAGGAAGATCACCCCCCATCTCCCCTTCCTACAGGGACCAGGCTACGTCATTCAGAAGAGAGGATGTCCTGCCTCAAAATTAAAGCCACTGAACATCTGCTGCAAGACATCTCATGGTATGCTTCTCTTATTGGCACCGTTCTTCTCGAAAGAGTTGGCTTCGAGGTGGCCATACCCTCTCTCTGGTCCTTGAGCCAATAGTAATAGTTTGCCTGACTTCCAGATGTCTAGTGTCTTGCATAAGTATATCTTGGGAGAGGGTGGGGAAATTAAATGCAAGTTTGAATGTCCATGGGAAGGACACTCCAGCTCGGTTGTGGTTCAAGTACTGGTGGAGTTTCAAAGCTCCCGTGTCCTGCGGCCCAATAGGGAGCTGCCACGTCATCCGGTGCGGCTTCCTATTGGCCCACGGGAACGTTGCGGCTTTGGAATTTTGGCCAAGATACCAGCACCCCCTTTGGTGAAGAAAGGGGGGCCCCGGAGCTTACATCAACGGGGTTCAGCTCCGGAGACCCCCTACTTCAAACGTATGAAGAGAAGGGAGAAAAAAGAAAAGAAAAAACAAAGTTGGGGGAGATAGGAAGCGAAATGCGGCTTTCACTGCTCCTTTAAGGTTGTGGTGTAATGCAGGGGGGGGCTCAACTCCAGTGCTCAAACACCTCAACAGGTCAGGTTCAGGATATCCATGCTTCAGCACAGGTGGCTCAAGCAGAGGCTCAGTATTTGACTGTTGGAGGGAGGGAGCTTGAGGGCAGGAGTTGAGCCCCACTGGTGTAATAGATTTATGTGCAACACTCTGTTGCTCCAAACTGCACTCGTGGAACTATCCGAGCTTTTATATGGACACATCTGTTACATTTTGCTCAGGGATGCGCAGAGTGCAGGTTGTTCCCGTTTGATTTATAGGTTATATTTTCAGTGGGATTTTGCGTTATGGATCATTTCATGAGCAGATCCGTGTGGTTGCTCCCCCTCTGCACAGACCGTCCTTACCTTGAGCAGCTTGGCTTTCATTGCAGAAGAGATGGATGTAGGGGTGACGAACTGGAAGGAGGGAGCCGCGTTGTTTGGGTACTGAACGGGGAACATGACCAGCATCCTCACCCTGTGATTCCCACAATGCACTGAGACAGTGCAGCTTCGGTTCATGGCATCCATCTATCAGAGGTGTAGAGCAGGTTATTTCGAAGCTGAGAGCAAGCACCTCTCGCACACACTATCATCAGTTACTGCGATCGACACTCACAGAGAAACACACGAGAAGTATGAGCGCCCCATTGAGACTTCCTGTATGTCAATCTCATATAGTAAGTAACCTTGGCAGTCAAAGAGCGAGTGCCCCAGAGACAGACAGCCTACCTCTTTCTCACAATATAGATCTAAAAAGAAGCCATGCATAAAAGGTAGTTCAAGAAGCTCCTGAGCACAGAGCCCATTCTAACAAACAGAGTCCAAAAATATATAGTCCAAAGTGGTGGGACCCCGATACGTATCATAGCACATTCTGTATTGTATTTGTACTCTTTCTAGCCTCCAATACCTGGGACGTCTCTGCTCCTGCATCTCACTATTGCTTTTTCTATTTACGGTTTCCTCACTCCATTGTGAATGTCTCTGTTCTCTCCAAATTCCCCACTCCCCACTGCACCATTATTTATACACCTCTCTCCCAACAACTTCTTTACCCCTCAATAAAAAAAAACACCCCCACTAATCCTCTATTCACACCCTCTATCTACTCCTTCCTGCTGCTGGGGATCTCCCCAGACATACACACCTGATCTCACCCACGCCTCCCTGCCATCTCTTCCCCTGTAAATTGTGTTAAACCTCTCATTTTAATACTGACTAACCTTAAAACTTGCACCACAAAGCAAGCATCCCAATAGCCTGCACTCATGGCTATTGTCCCACACTCAGTCACTCCTACCACCCATTGTGGCCAAGCACAGCCATCTACAGCACTTATTCCCTCACTTGCGGTCTCTGTAAATTCCCCATCAAACTTCTTAGATTGTAAGCTCTTCGGGACAGGAATTTCCTTTCCTATTGTCTGATTATGCTGCACTTATTGTATTATTATAATTCCCTGTACTGTATTCTTTGAGAAGCGCCGAGTACACATTGGGCACGATATAAATAAAGACATACAATACAATTCTCATAAGCCAGGGGCATCAAGGAGGTACACAGAGCAGGAGTAGCATACCCAAGTCTGACCTGGACAACAGGTCAGGATATCCCTGCTTCAGCACAGACGGCTCAGTCATTTACTGAGCCACCTGAGCTGAAGCAGGGATATCTTTAAAAGATTACCTGTTGGTGGCCCTTGAGGACTGGAGTTGGCCGCCCCCGAGAGAGCAACAGGTAAAGAGCCCAGACAGCCCATCCTCACCTCAATGTTGACATTGCGGATATGAACGTTGATCAAGGAGAACTCCTGCTGCAGGGTCTGCGGGAGACCTGGCTGATCGGGGTTCGCTGCCATGATGGGCACCGGAGAAGTCTCTTCACTAAAAGCTGCTGAAAACACACAGGATGCTCATTAAATAGACCTCCTCTCTCCTGTAACAAACATACTAGCACGCGCTTCCGTCACCCCATTAAATAGACGTCCTCTCTCCTGTAATAAACAAACTAGCACGTGCTTCCGTCACCCCATTCTGTTTGTTTACACATCAAAAGCATGTTTATATTACCCGGTTTTAAGGTCGTTTGCCACTAGAATTTAAAGATGGAAAGCGCTTAGGGGAAAGGACCAAGGCGACGTGTTAACATTGGAACACACAACCCTGTACTGATGTGTACTCTCGCACTAGCACAACTTGTATTATTTTATGTGGTAAGGAATGCGTTCAGGGAGACGCTGTTGGAATAGCAGGAATGGATGCTGAGCAGGAGGGAGGAGCAGTGATAAGACGGCTTTAGAGGGGTGTTAGTACATGGGGTACAGGGAATACAAGGCATGGGGAGGATGCAGTTATGCCATAGAGCAGAGTTTCCCAACTCCAGTCCCAAAGGACCACTAACCGTACAGGTTTTAAGTACACTCCTGCTTGGGCACAGATGGTTTAGTCAAAATAATTGAGTCACCTGTGCTGAGAGGATAGTCTTAAAACCTGCCCTGTTGGTTGTCCCTAAGGACTGGAGTGAGGAACCTCTGTACTAGAGGTTAGCACTGAAAGGAGACAAAGAGGCAGCAGCAGTGCAGAGTGGGGCAGTCCTTGAACAGCATTCGTTCTGCAGATCTGAATATGAAGGGTCCTCGTCGAGTCATGGCCGGATTCTGCAGGGCAAAAGTACGGAGTGTGCAGTGACGATTGGTGCTGGAATGGGGATGATTAATATAGGTCGTCAAGGAGATGAACTGCAGTATCAGGACTCACCATCTTCTTCTGAAGGGCCGGAGATTTGTTCCTGGGGCTGCAATGACTTTTCTTGCTCCGGTATCAAGGACAGTCCATCTAGCAGCTCGTCAACTGGATCCATTATATCATTAGCGCATAGCTACAAAATGTAAACAAGCGTCACACGGAAGCTAAAACACGGCATTACAGGTGTCAATGTACAGAGATAGAGAGAGTGTAAAATGTGTTTACAAATGGCCTTCCAGTTATGTCAGGTCAATTTACAGTTTGTGTCCCAAAATGAAAAGGTTACATTTTTGCATATATTTGGAGTTTTCAGCAATTTTATTAACTTTTTGGAGCCAATTCAAGAATGAAACCATTAAGCTGCATCATTATTTTTCCTTTATACACTTGTAACCCCCTTGTAAGTGCATGTAGCTGTCACACATACACTGCCCTCTGCCTGGCTCCTCTCGTATGCGCGCTAAGGATGTGACTTGTGATGGACAGAGCCTCAGCCAATGATATTGGACTCTGGAGAGGCCGGACTGAGAGAAGCTTGAAGAGGCCCTGGCAGAGCACGCTGGGGCACAGATGCTGCACCCTGAGGGGTCTCAGGGCTGACCAGGAGAGATCGGGAACCAGTAAGCGAGCCGTACGTTGCGACGGACGCTGGGCAAGGAGATAACAGGTCAATGCCAGGAGCGGAAACAAAGGCGGAGCAGCCATCTGTCACGTATCAGAAGGCACGCGTAGCTACAGAGGGGATCCACAGCGAGAGCCAAGTAAAAGGGTACCGAAACATTTGCATTTGTTTATGTCCATATGTATTGTATATGTACTGCATGATCCTCCCGTTTGGCGATCATATTGTTTATCTCGGTGGCTAAAAAACAGCACTGTGGTATGTTTCCCTTTGTCCGACCTACATCCACGTGTTGGGCAACGTATAAGGGAGGACTTGGGCCCCCACCTTAGCAGCAGGGGTCAATCTAAGGTAAAAGAGAGGGGTTACACACGCACACTAAAGAAGCAATCTGTTAGGGGTCCCCCTCAGCTGAACCGGCTATGAAGGACTTCAGTTTCCGGAGATATTTAATGGTGAAAATCCCTTACAAAAAATCTTGTACTGAACAATATGGCCACTGGGGGCAGTCTCACTCTGGTGGCCAGTAGGAACCAATGACAATCACAAGAAGACATTGCAGCTTCTGATGAAAAAAAAAAAACTCCACTAGTAATTAGATTATGGGGCGTCTGAAGTGAAGACCCCATCACGTAGTAGCTACGCCTCTAGCCCCCCCCCCCCCAAATGGTTACGTTACCACCCAACGCCCAGCAGTTTGCCCTCATAAGAACTAAATGCACTCTCTCGGAAAGCGAATACCGAAATAAACAGGAACTCCATCCCCAGGCAGCTTCCACTACAGCACCTAAGTGGGAGCCAGCAAGTTAACCCAGCCTCAAAGGGACCAGAACTTCTATCTCCGACCCTGAAGGAGGGTTTACAGATCAAAGCAATGCTGGAATTAATCTGACTTCAGAAGCATTTTCATGTTGCCAGCATCAATGCACCGTGTGATTTTGCTAGCTTAACCCTTGTGCGTTAGCTTCTGATATGGGGCGTGTCAACAAAAGACGTTATGTTGGAATTACATGACACACACACACACATGCTGGGATGGATCAAATCCTGCAAATATCTGTATGGCAGTTTAATGCCTTTTTTTTCCCTGCAGCAAAAACTCCACCTAGTCTGTGGTCCTCCCTGGCTAACAAGTATGAATCAAAGAAGGGAAGTAACATAATTAACAAGCTTCCCACAATCCACACGGAAAATGATACAATGCATCAAAGCAAACATTTCTGTGCACGGACACTTAGCACCAGAGTGTAACCAGTAGTCTAATTCTCCAGTAGAGGGGGCTTTATATATACACAAAAACTAGTGAACTAGGTCTCACCCTCTGTAGCTGGGCATCCACTCTCCACATGCGCAGTGTTTGATCTCTTGACCAGGTCACCAGCTGATAATCCTTCAACCCTGGGAGTGGTGAAAATTAGGGTTATTGAGCTGCGCTGGAGGAGCAGGTATAAGAGGGTCCCTTTAATACAGTAACAGGTAGCTCAGGGTGTGTCCTCTATTGTTGAACATCGTATTACCTGCCCTCCCACCCCCCCCCCCCCCCCCAGAAGCCTATATTGATTTAACTCATGTTATTAGCTTTATCCCCTGATCATGTCCTGCTCTTTAAAGATTACCCGATTAGGAAAATCATGATTTTCATCATGATACGGACTGTGCCGGGCTCTGGGGGGGAGCTTAATTTTAACCTCCCGGACACTTAATATTTCATATGCCCCCCCCCCCCCCCCCCTGAAGAGTAACCATGCTGCCCTCAGAACAAACCTTCCTTTTGCTTTCTCCATTGAAACTCAAGCACCACATCATCATGTCCCACGAAGATATGGACTGGAGAATGGAGGTCATACACATTCCACAGCAGAAGGCTGTTCTCCCGACGTAGCTGAGGCACCATCACGGTCACCAGACCATTGCTAAAGGGCTGTGTGTGAGACCAAGGGAAATGACCACTTTTGGCCTGGCTGTGTCCCCTCCTGTCTCCAATAATCTATGCCGAGTCCCTTCAGGGTCAACAAATTAATCTAGCATGTACTACACCTCAGTGGTTTCCAACCTTTGTTTTGGTTAAGGAACCCCAAGTGAAATTCTGAGGAACCCCCAACCCTCTCTAACAGCAACTCTGTGATCAGATGCATTGTAAGGAACCCCAACCCTCTCTAATAGCGTGTCTGAGATCAGATGCATTGTAAGGAAGCCCAACCCTCTCAAATAGCGCGTCTGAGATCAGATGCATTGTAAGGTTCCCCAACCCTCTCTAATAGCGCGTCTGAGATCAGATGCATTGTAAGGAACCCCAACCCTCTCTAATAGTGCGTCTGAGATCTGATGCATTGTAAGGAACCCCAACCCTCTCTAATAGTGCGTCTGAGATCAGATGCATTGTAAGTTTTCTGTATTTGATACAAATTTTCAAATGACTACAAAATTGCAGGGAACCCAAAGGATGCCTGGGGAACCCTGGTTGCAAAACACTGTACTACCTGAAAGCTTTAGCAGCCTTATACTGTACTTTGAGAAAATACATAATTTTAAACAATACGGACATCTTTACACAAAAAAAACCTTAAACCACTCAATAAATTATATATATAATAAAAAAATTAAATCTGAAACTTTGAAACTAAAATGGGTAGAATACAAAATATTTATTTTGCAAATAAAGCAGTCAATGACTAAGAAATCGAATTGTGAAAGAGTTTTAATGATGCAGTTTAAAAAAAAATATGCTTGTGTATGCCTCAAGTCAAATTGTATAATACTGTATATACAATACACGTGTGTGTGTGTGTATGCGCGCGCGCGCAGAACACACAACAACAAATTACAATTAAATCTATTGCTTAATAATAACTCAGAGGGTTATATTTACTAAGCAGTGCTAAGTGGTAAAACAGCTTATGGCCCAATCCCTTGAATGGACTGCAAGGTGCCGGATACTTGCCCTGCTTAGTAGAGGAGGCCCATAATGGTGTCCTCCCCTTGCATTCTTCCCCTACATGTTCTCCTTGGCATCTAATCCACATTAGCCTTTCTAACATAGTTTTTTACAGGACTTGGTCCTTCAATTAGCCACAGGGGTGATGTTTTACAAACATAAGGAGATATTGTGTATGACTATACACTGCAGAACCGTGCATAAACATGGAGCTTCATCAGGGATCACTAATTATGGGGAGTAAAACCTGCAACAAAAACTCAGAGTACAGTAATAAACATTCCAGCCCAGTCCCCAAACCTGCCTTACCCCATAAATCACACCACACAGCCAGGGATTCTGGGTAACAGCATGCAAATGAGCACCCATAATGCCTCCCTTTTTCCTGATTTTTCACTTTAACATGGATCCATTAAAGCTTCTGCCTTTGGTTATTGCAAAGCAATGCTCAAAGAAGTGCATGGCCAGCAACACACACACTCCCCCCCCATCCCTGTCATTATCACCCCCACAGGACAGCCAGAGAGAACACACACACACACACACACACACACACACACACACACACACACACACACACACACACACACACACACACACACACACACACACACACACACACACACACACACACACACACACACACACACACACACACACACTATGGGGAGTAAAAAAGTGTGACAAAACCCCCAAACAGATTGCTGGCTATACCAGAAATGCATAAAGATGAAACAATAGAATAGGGATATTGCAGAAGTTAGGCGTAAATGCACAGAAACAGAACAAAGGAAGTATGTGTGGTTAGACAAATGTATAAAAACATAACAATGGACAGATCAAAGGATGGGAATACTAGAGCAAAAGATTAGCAGCTGCCTTTCACAGGCCGCGCTTGCCGCTTCCTAAAGGGCTCCCACGTATCTCTCACCGTGTAGCGGGCCTTCCACACGGGCACCTGGCAGGCCAACACACTCAGGCACTTCCTAGGCTGTCGCGAATCCCAGAACTGCAAGCATGAGAGAGGAAGCCATAAGGAAATCCGAGTGTAAAAGTACATCTCTAGATGCTTTACTAGCATTGAACAATTTGGGGACTGTCCAGTCCAACATCTCTATTAGACGGATATGAAAAAACATGCTGGTTGCTCAAATACAAACTTCCTTTAAAAGGAGCAATCCAAGCAATACCCTACGCCTGTGTTTTGAATAAATCAGTTCTGTAGTATTGGATAAAACTTACTACCTTTTTTTTTTGTTGGTAACAATTTTTTTATTGGACACATTCACATATTAATGTACATACAGAAATGTCATGAGCCCATAACATCTCAACTTAATACAAACAGGTAGTGACCAGTAACATGTTCCTGTTTTCTATAGGGGGAAAGAGGAAGAGGGGGGGAAAGAGATGGGGGGTAGGAAGGAGACAAACAAGTAGGGGGGGGGTGGGATATGGGTGGATAGGAGGGGGAGGGAGGGGGTGGGGGGGGGGGGGTCGCCCATAGGCTTCTCTGCGACTCTCTCTTACTACCTTTTTTAATTTTAAAATGAATCTCTTAATGCCATAATTAAGGAGTGTAACTATACTGAGCATCTTTTGATTTCTATAGTTTAGCACTGGGGCGCATTCAAATTAAATACTGGGGGACTGCGCGAGGCCTCTATAAAAACACACTTACCTTACCTTCCAGCGACGCGTCATCCTGGTAACCCGGTGTCAAATGACACCGCAGGGTCACGTTACCATGGCAACGCGAGGTCACATGACCCCGCACGTCATTTGACACCGAGCGGCAGAGGACAGCAGGCAGGGGTGCGCACGGGGAAAAGCTTGCGCACCCCTGGTTTAGGCCACCTCCCCAGCAGTGCAAGACCTTTGTAACTCTTTCCTGTTTGTGATAATTTGTTGCCAATATTCCCAACAGTTTGAGCTGCAAACTGTAACACTAGATAATGTTTCCTTGGTAATATAAGAATACATTGTAGCTGCTGAGTTACACTGACTGAAGGATTGATTTGAAACAGAAAGGCGGCCATTTAGTGAACCCTGGGAAACAGGATTTTGTTGATCGGGCACTGGAGAACCAATTGACCGGCAGCTTAGGAAATTAGTTTTCAATAAAAAAAAAGGTAATTAAATGCTGCATATATTAAAACATTTTTTTAAGCTGGTAAAGAAAAAAGGATACCTGGCGCTTAAAATTACACTGTGTCCATATGAACCAAAAAAGTGTCTCTTGAAAATCCCTCAGAGTCCAAATCTTGAAGTTGACGGCAATCTCGTGAGGTTTTAAACCGCATGTATCTATGTGAGTACATGTAAGTGTCATTTTAAGCTTGTTGTAGACGATTTTTTTAAATTAAATCTTGTGCCATCTTTGCCATTGTCCATTCTCTCTCTCTGGGGGTCCGTGTGACATGGGAGACCCTTAAATCACGGAACTTCAAGGGATAGAAGAAGTATTCGGGGGTTTCGTGATACAAGTGGACACGCAAGGGGTTAAAGCACAGATCGTCTCAACTGTATCCAGAAAGAGGCATTCCTGTAAGTAGGCACAGTCTGCATTGGGAACTATTATATAAGGGGAAGCCATTAAAGACCAGGAATACTGCGCAATGGTGTGCCTCTTTATCATTTCCAGGTAGATTGGGATGCTGCAGCATTGAAGATAATCTTCAGACATCAACTTCAAGATTTGGACTCTGAGGGATTTTCAAGAGACTGTTTTTTGGTTCTTATGGACACAGTGTAATTTTAAGCGCCAGGTACCCTTTTTTCTTTACCATATCATTGTATGCAGGTTGGAGATAACTTGCATTTTGGGAAGCCTATGGCAGCTCATTCCTTTTGTTAACACATTTGTTTTTTTCACAATTTGTTTATGCACGGTACAGGCATACCCCGCATTAACGTACGCAATGGGACCGGGGCATGTATGTAACACAGGCATACATACCCCGCATTAACGTACGCAATGGGACCGGGGCATGTCTGTAAAGCGAAAATGTACTTAAAGTGAAGCACTACCTTTTTCCACTTATCGATGCATGTACTGTGCTGCAATCATCATATATGTGCATAACTGATGTAAATAACGCATGTGTAACAGGCTCTACAGTCTCCCCGCTTGCGCACAGCTTCGGTACAGGTAGGGAGCCGGTATTGCTGTTCAGAACGTGCTGACAGGCGCATGCGTGAGCTGCCATTTGCCTATTGGGCGATATGTACTTACTCGCGAGTGTACTTAAAGTGAGTGTCCTTAAAGCGGGGTATGCCTGTATTATAGTATTTGTTGCACGTGTAATCACACATCACAGGTTAAGCGCTGTTTAGTTAGGGTTAATTTCCCATTTATTATCACATTTTTTTAAGCTGCTTTGACAGCTTCTTTGAAATAACAATACAATCTACAATGTAGTCAATAATTGAAAACACGTGCTAATTTAAAAGCACTCTGGCCTTTAAATAAAGACAACAAATCATTTTTAATTTTTTATTATTTAATATTTAAATTAGTTTTTTTTAGCTCCTTGCAAAATAAATATCTTCTTTACCTTTTTATATATTTATGGAGCAGGTAAAAACCCTGCCAGCACTGGAAACAAGGTAAGGGAGGTACAGATAATCATGAAGAACAGTTTACTAAAAATCAAATTACTTGCACATCTAAAAAATATCCAAGGTCCAGAATCACTCTTTAAATACTATTCAAGCGAGATGAATCCAAAGCATCTTAGGGCACTTGTTTAATGCGTCTGGGCCTAAGAGAGTCTTCTTCGCGATGCTTTAGAAGTCTCCCCTCTTGTTTAGCTATTAACTACATTAGTAAGAGTCTTCCCATCCCCTTGCCTTTGGGATATAAGGGTCCCCAATTTCGCTCTGCCATAAGAGCAAGTCTCTTTAAAAAAAACAGTCGTTTCCTATTTCTCCTCACCCGTAGGGGTTTCCTTTTAAGTCTTGACACCTAAGCCCACCCAAAAGGGATCAGTCTTATCTGGTCACCTTACCTTGACCGAGTTGTCCTGGCTGGAGGTTGCTAGGATATATTCACTGTCCGGGTGCCAGTCCAGCCCGTGGATTTTGTACAAGTGGGCAGCGATGTATTCCACCGCAGTGCTGGGCTTCTGGAACAACAAGGATGACACAACCTTGTAGACCACACGCCAACCTTTACTAGGATTAAGGGCACTGACATCTATCTAATGACATAGATGAAGAACGAATCACTTCAAGAATACAAGAATTTGGGGTTAGACTAATATCAATCAAATTCCCAGAGGGATCAGAGTTTCACCTCTTCAAGCACCTCAGCGTTTCACCTCGGAGGACAACTCGCAAACCCGTCAAGGGCTGGATTTGGCCATTGGGCAGCACATTGAAGAGCTCTGCCTTTGTAGGGCTCGTTTACCAAACTCTGGCAAACAGATGCCAAGGTACTGCACCAGATTCACCACAGCAAAGAAACCAAATCCTACCGTGCCCCAGTTTCCAAGCATGGAGAGATTCATAGTCTCTTAACCCTTTCAGTGCCAGAGGGACCCGTAAAGCCTTGAATGGCTAATCTGGCAGTGAATGGGGTTAACATTTGTAACCATATGGTAAACCAAGTATTACGTTTCCGATGCTTGGCAGAGGGAGGGTATGGCTGTCAGCCCAACATGTGGACTCTTTCCTCAAGGTCTTTCCCAAGGTCAAAGCCGGTCATATTGGTTTCTATATCCTAGTAACGTAGCACATTTACACTCATTTTTTTGTCTATATGCCTTTTTTTACGTTACTATTTTGTGATATTACTTCATTTACTGGTTCATACACACCTTGTACAAATGCGGTTTCTAGCTTGTTTGATCATATCATACTCTTTACGTGATCATATTACAACGTGATAATGTACTGAATACATCTCCTTTTCTTGAAAATCTATGGTGCCTTGTTATTTATCAGAGACTTCAGCTCCTGCGATTTAGTTTGTATATTTTGATGGGAGTGAGCGATACCATCTGAATATTGGTCACCCTGTATATTCTTTAAGGATTTGCATTCTATTGAGATTTCTCTCCTACACGATGCCCTAGGGGTGAGAGAGGAGAGGAGCGACTCTTACTTATTGATATTTTTTATGTTTCCAGACTTAACACATATTCATGGAACTGGTGGATGGGCCGACCAACAGGTAAATTCTAGGGCTGAATGGCTCTCACCCTGCGATCCCAAATCCTCACATCCCCGTCATGGCTCGTAGCAAGGCAGTTGGAGTTTTTCTTGTTCCACTTCACCTGCGACGCCCCGGCTGCCGGAAAAATAAGAGAGCAATACAGTACCGTTACCCTCTTCTCTGCCGCACCTCCGAAAGGGCAGGGGACCCAAATTTGACTTGGCCACAAAAATATTTTTGGAGTACACACGGTTTACTTTTGGCCTTCACATGTCGATTACGTTACGTCAACAGTGCACCTCAAGGGCTACAAAGTTAGGCCCCGCTTATAGTGTCGGCACATCAAAACAAATGTATTGCCGCCGTCACATGCGCTTTTAGTAGGAGCGACGAGACGGCTTGGTCGCAATCGCTGGAAGTCAATTTGATTTTTCCAGCGACCGCAGCGTGACGTCACCGTCGAGTTGCTGGCGACGGCACTATAAGCGCAGCCTTATTGTACAGGGCGACTGCAATGTGTAGATGTACGTATACTTAAAAGCAGACAAGGTTGTGGGGGGTGGAGGGGAAGGAATGAATCGGTCTATCCAGTTCAACCGATGTTAAATTAAATATGCTGAGAAACTCTTATATTTATATATTGACCTGAGGAAGGCACGTAAATAAAAAGTAAATATTTGCCAATTGTTTCTCATGAGAGGAGAAAAAAAAAATATGAATTCTGATTCCCCCTGGATCAACGCCCTTACTGGGAGTATATCCTTGTATACCTTTCTAAAAATAAATCCAACCTTTTCCTAAAGGACTTCCTATGTAAACATATAAGCCTTGGGGAAAGTTTGGGCCACTAGCTTTTTTTACCTCCTAGCTGGCTCCTAAGAATCAGTATCTTATTTCCAAGGCTGACAAAGAGCTGCGAAATCCTCCGAATCGCATTTCACTTCTAACCCATCGCTGCCAGAGAGGCCGCGAATTGCCAGCAACGGGGTTATCGTAGGGACACCTCTGACCGATCTTAAATTGTGACCAAGATATTTCTTCATAACTCTGCACCATTGTACTCTCTGCATCGGTACAAGTCTCTAACTAGCCTCTATTGTAAGCAAGAGAGAATGTGTAACCCATGTTGTGTCATTGTGCTTTCCCCCCCCCCCCCCCATTTAGGTTTTTGGGTATAAATCGGCAAAGACATTTAACATCATTTAAAATGGGAAACAACCTTTAAAATGACAGCAAAGGTGTTATGTGGAATAGTGTTTGCGCTTTATTGCAACTCTAATGTATGCTGCGAAGATGGTCTGAGGCTTAAGTGATGAATGATCACAAGGGCCCTACTCTTACACTCTATTAAACTCTCCCTGCTACATCAAGATCGCTCCTCTTATAAGATAACCGGAATCCCACAAAACTACAGAGATCCTATCATACAGTATATTGCTGCAGTATCGTGTACTGTGCTGTATTCGAAAATCTGCAGAGAAAATCATCAAGTCTACAATGTAGTTTTTGGTCAAGCTCAGTCAGGAGGAGCTGGTACAGTAAGTGGAACCAGGCCCTGAACTACCCCAAAGTCAGTGCAATTACATCTCTTTATTAACAAACCTGCCTTTGAATTTAGGTCTATTCACGCATACACCATCAGTGGATATTATACAGATGTGTTTGAATTATATATTTTTTATAAGCAATAGTAAAGTCAATATGTTTAAACATTATATAGCAGTATATACAGTATATGTCTTCTAGTTTCAAACGTAGGTTTACATTAACGAAAAAAAGTTTAAACAACTGCCATGAAAACTAAACATGTTTCTGGCGAGTTTATTATTCAAAAAGGGCCTCGGAATGCACATTTCTAAAAAGATAAGAAGGTTTGGTGCTGCTGTAAACAAATCTATTTTTTCTTTCAATTAATAACATTCTGATCTGTCCCTTGTGGCGTACATTGTGATAGGGAAAGTTACAAGCAGCTAAGCGTTTGATGGAAGACCTGGTCTGTTGTACTGGAATATTAAGCTGGCAGGAGAGAGTCGGAGAGATGCAGTAAGAAGTCTCGAGAGAGAAAAGAAAGAGAGAGAAATACAAGAGAAAGCAGCAGAGGAGAAAGAACATTTGTTGCCGATTACGATTCGCTTTAGTATATAGACAGGGTATTTCTTCATGGATAATGTTGTGTACCAGAAAGCAATATTGGTGGTCCAGTCCGCAGCACACTAGGACCCGGATCCACAGAAGGGAGCAAAGCTTTAGCACGCCTCAGATCCCATTTATATGGATGAGAGGAAAGGTGTGCTGAAGCTTAGCACCCTTTGGCGGTTCTGGGCCGTAATCTTTACTTTTATATCGACGGTGGTGTCTCAATCAGAAGCCCGTGCACTTCAGCCAGGGAGACCCTGTTTCCTGACCCTTTAAACTTATCACAGCCGCCTAAGTTGGGTGTACACAACTTTCACAGTATTCAACCACAATTTAGTAGGACATTAGTGCAGAAGAACAAAGAGCACAATATTTGGGGGGGGGGGGGGAGGAGGGGGTGAGACCGTTCCTTCGTCAGGGTTTATTCTACCTGAATGTAAATTGCGGTTGGATACTGTGAAAATGGTGAACACCGATCTGGGTGCTGCTGCAAGGGCCGTTTGTTCTGCTCCAAGGTTAGAAAAGTCCAAGCCTCTCTTTTAGTTTCAGAAGTCCCTTCATCAGCTTATTTAAAGAAGAGCGGTGTGAGATCTTGAAAGTCCATACACAAATACCTGGATGCAGAACCAATGTCCCAGTCCATTCAAAAAGTATCACAACATTGACAAACCGACGCTTCTCCAACACCAATAGCACTACTAGTCTTCTGTACCACAAGGGAGAAGTGCTGCAATGGGCACAGACCACTACATCAATACGTCTTGGAGCACCCCAACAGATTCACTGTGCCTGTGATATGATGCAGAGCTATGAATACTGGAAAATCTGAGTTATGAGGAGAGGCTAAATTAGATTTGTTTACATTAGAAAAAAAGGAGGCGTCCAAGAGGGGATATGAGAACTATATACAAATATATTCGGGGACAATACAAGGAGCTTTCAAAAGAACTATTCATCCCAAGAGCAGTACAAAGGACTCAGGGTCATCCCTTAAGGTTGGAGGAAAGGAGATTTCACCAGCAACAAAGGAAAGGGTTCTTTACAGTAAGGGCAGTTACAATGTGGGAATTCATTACCCATGGAGACTGTGATAGCAGATACAATAGATTTGTTCAAAAAAAGGTTGGACATTTTAGAAAGGAAACGTATACAGGGATATACTTAATAGGTAAACAGGAGAAGGATGTTGATCCCGGGAGTAATCCAATTGCCAAGATTTAGAGACAGGAATTAATTTATTTTCCCCATATGAGATCATTGGATAATGTGTCACTGGGGTTTTTTGTTTGCCTTCCTCTGGAACAATATACTGTAAGAACAAATATAGGATTAAGTATCTGTCGTCTAAATTTTAGCATAGGTTGAACTTCATATATGTCTTTTTTTCAACCCCGTCTACTATGCAACACATAAATAAAATAGGAGGTACACGTTCATTAAGAAAATAAAGAGTCAAGCTGAAACACTCACCCACGGCAGACAAGGACACTGCAGGTTTCCTGGTGTCTCTGGGAAAGAAAGAAATGTGTTTATCATACCACCAATAGGGGCGCGATCCTTTTGGTCACCGTCTCCTTGTGTCTCGGTTACTATTACAAGCACATTCCTGTGTGAGGGACAGGCTCCCTGGGCTACAAATCCGTCTATATCTGGATCAGTCAAAAGACAATAACATGAAAAAGATGGGGAAGTTGCACCTTTATTTCTGTTGCTGTAGTATTAAGTATTTTAGTCACACGTCTTTCTCTTTTCAGATGCTTGAAGGTCCCTGGTGTCACTAAGTCACCCAATAGCAATGAAGACATCACTGACAGATAATCTGTCCATGTTGTCTTCTATGTTATGAGACGTTGAGAGAAAAAATTAAAAACGAATGTACTTCATGGGCGAGATGATATTACTTGCTTTCCCTGTGCCATAAAGGGACAGTTATGATCCCCCCCCGCCCTCGGCTATTTCAGCGCTGTTACTTTGCTACAGCTTAGTTTGCTCTTACTTGATATCCCAAATGTAGATGTATGTGTCAATGGAGCTGGTGACCAGCACTTCTGGCTCAAATACAGACCAGTCCATGTCACTGCGAGAGGAGAGAAAAAAAAAAAAAGTTATAATCATCAAGACATGCCGGGCCCGGAATAAACAGAAATTATTCATTTCAACTCTATATAAAAAGGTATAGAAGATCCTGGTTTGAGAGCATGGGATAACTTGCAGAAGACTCGCAAAGCTTCATTCGCTCTCTCAGGTACTGACTGTAAGAGTCAATCATTCCCCAGTCAGCTCTTCACTGCAGGGTTTCATTGCACCTGTAATTGTTACTATGAACATAATGACATAACCTCAAGAGCTGGAGACGAATAAATAATCTCTGGGAACCACATTCCACAGCAAAGCATCCGCCAAGAAGATGTGGCTAACCTGATGACGCGTGTGTGGCCTTGCAAGGAAGTGCCAATGTCCCCGGCCCCATCCTTCCACTGGTATAGGTCCACGCGCTGGTTACTCTGAAATGACAAAACAGGGAACACCAAAGTACTGAACAGAACACCTTAATCCTGCCAAGTACTGACACCCAGACTGCACACAATTAGAATTACGGAACCTCCTTTCTTGTTCTGCTGCCCTGGTACTCACGAGAACATCACAGAGTTCTATTGTGCCTCTATCCTTCCCAGAATCAAACTTTTTCAGAACAGATCACATTCTCCATACTATTACTGCGTCTCAACAGAGTCCTGCAGCACCATCTGCTATTATAACCCCACCCCAGAAAGAGTCATCACGGTCTCTCAATCTTGTCCTACAGCACTACCTGCTATCCCACTGCAGACTTGTGACGCAGCTCTAACAATTTACCCTGAAGCGCATCTTTAGTATTCACTGATATACCACACTCCCAGCTCTGCCACTACCTACTCACAGCTTTCTAATGTGTTCCTGCCCCTACAGCAGTAAAAAGGGTAATTCTGCCCAGAATCCCCCAAATATTCCTGTACAAGAACACGTATCTCAGCTGTGTCCTGCTTTTATTCCATAAGTGTTCAACTCTGCATTGTTCTGTGTAGAAAGCGTTGGTGGAATCTTGTATCAAGCTGACTCAGATCAAACCCTAATGTATATAAATTGTTGTACAAATGTACTGTTTCTAGGGGAAGTGTTCCAGCTGCGTTCTAAGTATAAGCAGAGGGCTGTGTGGGTTGGAGAACTGCATTCCTTGTGTGCGTTATACAGAGCAGCAGCTGCACTTACAGAAGCAGCAAAAAAGTGAGCATAGCTGTCATGAGGATTCCACTGCACAGTACCGATATCCCACTTGCTCTGCCGAGAGATTTTACGATGCCCATCTGCGGGGGTTTCCAGGTTCACGATGTATAAGAAGCGCCGCCTGTGATGGAAACCACGGTACAGTTTAAGAGACTTACAGATGTAGCCAGGCTCATTGTTTCTAATGATAACCCAACATATGCCGCAATCGAACAGAGTTTCAATAGGGTTCAATGACAATTACAGTACAGAAAATATCACAACATATCCCACCGTAACACACAAAGGGGGGTGTAATGGAGAGGCCTCCAACACCAGTCTATGCACGCGCGCACGCGCACACACACACATGCACACATGCAGTCTGGGGGGGTAGCAACACCGAGGTGCTCTGTAGCTAATGCATTGGCCTCGATGATGTGCGAGATCCACTACCTTCGATTAGGCAAGTGACCTCACTGTGCACAAAGTTTATTACGACTATACTGAATTGTAAGCTCTTCGGAGCAGGGACTCCTTTGCCTAAATGTTACTTTCATGTCTGAAGCACTTCTTCCCATTATGTCTTATTTATATTAAGTGCTATTTATATGATTATCGTGTGTATTACTACTGTGAAGCTCAATGTACATTAATGGCGCTATATAAATAAAGACATACATGCATTCTAATGAGGTAGGCATCATTCTGCCCAGCACGCCACAGACGGTCAGTGCTATATAAGGATAACATATACAGCTACAAGTCGTGTGATGACAGGTTCACGGAAACACAATAGGAGAAGGTGCAAGTTTTTAGTCAAAAGCTGCAAATCCCACATCACAATAAAAAATAATATATATATATATATATATATATATATATATATATATATATATATATATATATATATATATATAAAATATTATTTACCATTAGCCCACACTGCCCTTGCAAGAAAGCCAATAAAGATAAAGGCGGAGTGGGAAAAGGAGGGGTTTGTTGTACAAGCTTTTGAGATCACACACAAAAGGGAGAAGCCAGCCAACTAAAACCCTCCAAGTCTCATGATTACAAGTTAACTTTAAAATAGAATTAAAAAAATAAATATCTATACCAGAGTTTGGTAAACAAGGCATCACGCACCATGTCACCCCTTACACATTGTTCCTAAGAGGATGTCCTTTTGAAGCACGAGATTAGCGAATTCAATTCCAACATTTATAAACTGATTCTCGCTCAACAAAATGCTATCGTACCATGCTCGTGCTCATCATACACTGCACTGTAAGATGGTTTGGAGATTAAATATCTCAAACATGAAAAATAATATATTGTACAACCCTAAAAATACTTAATACTGCTTTATAACCTGCTCGGGGGGAAGAGGGGGAGGGAGAAAAGAATACATACAGTATATATATTGGTTTCTAAATGTGAAAGGCTAAAAATACACCTTTAATTATGAAACAAATATTACAATGGGTGTTACTTAGGGGAGTGCTTCCAATTAATGCATTTTCTAATTGATGTATTTCAATAAACCTTAAATTGGGACTTGCGTGAACGACTGAGCCAAGACCCAAAGTTTGAGTTACTTGACCTCATTTAATCCGAATGCCACCGAATCCTTACATGGTGAAAACATACTCACCCGGAAAGTACTGCGAGCTGCCCGTGACAGTCTACAGACATAGCCGTCGCCTGTAATAAAAAAACAAAAGCAATTATGTAACGAGTATAAATCAAAATCCCCTGTCGCTGGTTTATAGCGAAGCGGGAATGATAAAAAAATACCCCTACGCAGCGCAATTTTAATCCAGCTGTGCACCTGGAGTTTCTAAAAAAGGTAGAACTGGGGCGCATGCACAGTCACCTAGGAGGAGAGCTCGGACACAGAAGTGGAGTCACACAGCAAAAATATCCCAAAACATCATTAGTGGAAGGAGATAATCAGAGAGGCACAGAATGGGACCCCCGCAAAAAAGGAAACCAAGTGCACAAGACGTATCAGTACAGGCATACCCCGCATTAACGTACGCAATGGGACCGGAGCATGTATGTAACACAGGCATACCCCGCATTAACGTACGCAATGGGACTGGAGCATGTATGTAAAGCGAAAATGTACTTAAAGTGAAGCACTCCCTTTTCCCACTTATCGATGCATGTGCTGTACTGCAATCGTCATATACGTGCATAACTGATGTAAATAACGCATTTGTAACAGGCTCTATAGTCTCCCCGCTTGCGCACAGCTTCGGTACAGGTAGGGAGCCGGTATTGCTGTTCAGGACGTGATGACAGGCGCATGCGTGAGCTGCCGTTTGCCTATTGGGCGATATGTACTTACTCGCGAGTGTACTTAAAGTGAGTGTACTTAAAGCGGGGTATGCCTGTACGTCAGAAAAGATCTGCAAACTGCCAATGAGTCTCAAAATGGCGATGACGCCCAAAGGGAAGACATGGAGTCTGAGGCAGAAAAACAGGCGGGCCACTACTCCCAAAGATACATGTTATGGTTCGTCCAGGATATTAAGGCCACGTTCCATAAAGAACTAGAGAGTTCTATGCTGTGGCTGCAGAGCGAGTTATCTTTAGACGAACGGACGAAACGCCTAGATGAGTTGGCGCCGTTCCAGATGGCAGCAGACCAGGAGCTGCAATCGCTACATAGCAGAATAGATACGCTGGAAGAGAAGGCTGAAGAAGCCAAAAACCACAACAGGAGGAACAACTTCAGGATAAAAAAAAATAAAACCGGAGTCAATTCTTCCGGACCACCTGGAAGAGTACCTCTCCCGCCTGTTCAAAACCCTGGCCCCAACATGAACAGAGGACTCTCACCTTGTAGACAGAGCCCTGCGGTCAAGATACGGAGACCCGGATAGACTCAGTGATGTAATCACACGTTTTCACTTTTACACGAGCAAAGGAGTAAATTCTAAGAGCTGCTAGAGAGACCGATCAGGTTACCATGAATGACACATTTTTGCAGATCTTTTCAGATTTTTCACCAGCGAGTCTGCTGAAAACGGGGACGCCTACAAGATCTCCAAGTCGGGTATCGGTGGGGGTTTCTGCAGAATTTTAGTCTTCCACGAGGGCTCTACCCACACGTCAGCAACCCCTAACGAGGGTCTAAAGCTGCTGCAAGGCCTGAATATACCTCTACCCGAGGTGGACATTGAAGCCCAGGTGGTTCACCGTTGACCGGCCCCGCTTCGAGTGGACCAAACAGAAGGGAAATCGGAGGGGCCCAATGCAACCCAAGCACATGGCAGAGACGCGTGGACCAGACCCAGGAGAAACACTGTGATTAAAAGTACAGTCGGGATGCCAGGTTGCATATAACTGGACAGTAGCAAACACTGCAATGTACCTGGAACGGTCATATGTCAGTGTATCTTCCAAGTTCATACCCACCACTACACATTCTGGAATAAGGTTATACTTTAGAAGTTTGTAGTTACACTTCAACTAATAATTCAATTTAAGTTGATAAGACAGGATTTATGAGATGTATATCTGTGGGGCCTGCATATACCCTCCAATTAATAAGAGCGCCATGGGCAAAAATATATTGCTCAACAGAGGGCTGGCAAAAACATGTTATGTGGCTAATCTCAGGTGGTATGAGTTTTTCTCTGGAAGGACACGACAACTGGCGTTGGGCCCTATGTCCGATATAAAACATACATACATTATTTTTAGCCAAGCTTTAAAATAACGACATTATTATTAATAATAATACAAACTAAATGCATGTTACGTATGGCAGAGTTTACAGTACTAATGGGATGAGATGCGCAATCTGTCCAACTTAGTCATGTGATATTAACATGGTCCTAATAAAGATAGGGGACCGTTACCCTGAAGTATTACTCGGCTAGTACTAAACAGCAGACCTCACTTGCTTACAAGAGAAGTTCTCAATGAATACCTGTATATAGAGCGCTTTTGTTTTTTGGGCTTCAGTTCCAGTATAATACTCTAACAAGGGTTCTCCCCCGAGACGACAAATGTTTATTCGAATATGGTATGTAGAACGTGCTCGTCGGGCCACTATGTGCAGTTCTCCCAATGATTGCAAACTAGCCCTTTTGTATTTTCACCCATAGGCACTCCCTGGGCCTGCCAGTTTCCTCAGTGGGATTTAGGCACACAAGTATCCAGCCTCAACACAGGAGGAGATCCTGGGCCAGATAAGGTGAGTGGCTTGGAACATTGTCGACCAAAGCTGGGCGGTGGACTCAGGCAAGGGGGGAAGTGGCTCCCAGCGATGGGACCATTATTCGGCCCAGACACCGAGTCGCCTCTCCCTTCAGGGGGTACTTAGAGGACAAGGGGAACCATTGCAGGGACTGGGCTCTGTACGCATGATTCCCATTGGTGCGTTCAAATACCATGCTCTACTTAAGCCCGCCAATGTGGTCTGTCCTGGAAGTCCGGTAACCTCCCCTGGCTCCGGATGAGCCCTCCCTCGCTGATTGGACTTTGAAGACTATCAGCTCTGGGATTAGTCGGGGCCTCCGCCTCCATGTTGGTGGATGGAGACCGAGGGATATATCAATAGGAACCCGGCTTTGGTTCCAGAGATTTGTCGTGGAATAGTCGGAGAGCCGAAGTGGACCCTTAAAATTTCCGAAGTCATCCGAGGGTGTTCCGGAGGAGGTTGGATGGAAACGACCGCGAGGCATTTAAAACTGCCGACAAGCAGAGAGCAAAGCAGTGCTGCCCCCACCAGGGGACAGCCGCGCAAGTTGGGAATGTTTATCGGGGTACACTTCTGGGTGGAGGTCCCGGCACCTAGGGCTCTAGGCTGTTCCCCCAGTTAGGCGAGTTTGTGCGGGTCTTACGTACTGGAGGTTTGTGGAATCTTTTTTTCTAATTAAATTCCCTTTTGTTCAACTCTGTTCTGTCTAGTGCAGGGGAGTGGCAACCTCAAATATTAATGAGGTATAAGTTTAACTATTGTGTTAGAAAAACTAGATTGTTTGTACTCAGTCAAGGCAAATTTAGTAGAGTGTCTTGAAAAGGTAGCCTGTTAGTTAAATTGCTGAACTAATATGCCTCTGGGCTCACTCAAGTTAAACTTATACCTCATTAATATTTTAGAGGTTAACAATAAATCAACTGCAACTATATATCAGTCGGCATACTAATTGCCTCAAACCAATGAGCTACACAGTCCTTCTGTAGATCACTTTTGTTTGGTCTACTTGTTGCATCACTTATTTTAACAATTAACTAAATAAAGATTATTTTTAATCATTATGATATACACTACTGTACTGGATAAACGAGTGCTATTTGAACAGTGTTCTTTTTCTTTGGTACATACACTCCCCAGCTGGCGCCTCTCTCCCTCACTGTGCTGCCGGACGCTGCGGGCATCTGCCCAGCTGCTTGCCTGCCTCCTACACTGTCCCACGCCGGGCCTCTATGTGACGTCGGCGCGCATCAGCATGAAAGAGGCCCGGCGTGGGACAGTATGTGTGTGTGTTTGAGGGGGGGGGGGAGGGGTAGTGTGTGGTTTTTTTTTAGTGGGGGGGGGAGTGCGTGTATTTTTTTGGGGGGTGTGTGCTTGTATTTGGGGGATTAGAGCGTGTGTGTATGTATCTGGGGGGGGGTAGTGTGTGTGTGTGTGTAAGTATTTGGGGGGGTGTGCTTGTATTTGGGGGGTTAGTGCGTGTGTGTATGTATCTGGGGGGTGGGGGTAGTGTGTGTGTAAGTATTTGGGGGGTAGTGTGCGCGTGTATTTGGGGGGTAGTGTGCGCGTGTATTTGGGGGGTAGTGTGCGCGTGTATTGTTTATTTGTAAATTACAAGCCGTTTTGCACAGCAAAAACAATGAAAAAAACAAAATAAAGGGACTTATTGTGAGATGCATTTTATTCCCCACATTTTGTTCCTTTCCCTAATTCTGATTAAAGTAAGTTTGTTGTATGTTAATGCTTATACAGTATATACCTATTAGTGTGTGTACAGTATATTTACATGCGTGTGGGGGGTGATATTCATGCATGTGCTGCAGCTCTCGGAATATTTTGGACAAATCACTGGTGTAATTGTCCTTGTCTCCCGTGACAGGGACGTCCCAAGCTTCAGCAAGTGTACAAGCAGGTCCCCCACTACATCCATACCCGGGCTGGGATTACCCTGGTTAGAGAACCATTCATATTCATAGGCAAGATTCCCTCGCACACAAATAAACTCATTTCCCAAATCCTCCTGGCCACCTGCTGCGTGATCCCCACATTTTGGCAACGACAAGATCCCCCCTACCGTCTCGGCAGTTAAAAAACAGGTATTACTCATAATGGAAATGGAAAGGATGACCAGTTACATTAATGTCACATGGTCCAAATTCCTATGGACGTGGGAACCCTATTAAGAAAACGAATAGAGATGAGTAAACTAGGAACGTCATGATGCTTTGTGAAAATACTTCTGATGATCCCCTCTCCTGTCCTTTTACTGTAACCACCCCCGCCCCCCCCTCCACCTTTATACAAATAACTATATCAATCATGGATTGTAATGTTTTTTTTTTTTTTAAAACCAGCGTAGAACTGAGTGGTGCCGTTTTAAGCAGCAATACCCCCCTAGAAATGTATATGAGATTAGCATCTTGCCCTAGGCCATATAAAAAAAAAAAAAAAAAAAACAAAAAAAAGATTTCTAAGGTTAGTAAAATATGGTTTTTAATCTCTAGCTTCTGCAATTGCCATGGTAACCTTCAGATGGCAATGAGCACTGAGGAGAGCTTCATTTTAACCTCCCTGAATATTTCAAACGCTTATGTCTCCGGAACAAAATCAGATTTAAAAAATAAAAATAAAAAACTGTTTTGGAAAGGGTCAGCACGGTTCTCGTAAAGAAAATAAAATGCACAATCTGTGATCAGCACAGTGTGCTGGTTTAAACGACCACTTTACCAACTCATAAGAACACTACAGCACACTTCATCTCCCACTAGGTCACCAAAAGTATTTTTGTGTGACTGCACATAAAACCTCATGATTGAGTGCTGGGACCTCACGCCTTTCTAAGAACCAACACGGAGCAACGCAGTTGAATTAAATAATGTTGTATTTTGAATGAGCATGTACATAAGTGCATCATCGATAGAACCATGAGGTATAAATCACACACGTGAGTGCAAATTTTCCAGACACAAAATGTTTCTAGTATAGTATACACAGTTAAAATGTGCTAGGATCGCCACAATGTTGGAAAACCAATACCTTTGGTGAAAAATTTAATTTGGAAAAAAAAAAGTAGGCAAAGATAATCTCAATGCAAGCAGGCGGTAGGAGTTAGGCTAAGGCCCCGGTCACGGCGCTCTAATGCGCGCCCGCGCTTTCGGCTGCGCGTTCCGGCGATTCCCCGGTTTGCAGCTCACTGCAGGAGCAGAGACCGGGGGGGGCGTGCCGGGGGCGCGGCCATGACGTCACCCGGCAGGTTCGCCCTCATTGGCTGAACCGCCGGGGGCGTGCCTAGCCGCTCGACGCGAGTTCCTGCTCTCAATTCTATTGAGAGCAGGAGTAGCTCTCGCGCGAGCGCTGCGGCCCCCCCCCCTCGCAGCGGGCCCGGCGCCGTTGCGGGGAGGGCTCTGGTGAGCGCAGCGTCCGCCACAGCGGACGCTGCAGCATGCAGCGGGGGCAAGGCCTTAGATGTAGAGTCTGCTATCACAGAGGTGCTCAACTCCAGTCCTCAAGCCCTCCCCCAACGGGTCAGGTTTTCGAAGATTGAGCCTCTGATTGAGCCACCTGTGCTGAAGCAGGGATAACCTGAAAACCTGACCTCGTGGGGGCCCTTGAGGACTGGAGTTGTCCACCCCTGCTGTAGACAGTTTAAAGGGCTTGTTAAACGTTTCCAAACCTAGGTTTTCATTTAAAGAAGCAATCCCGACTAAAATCAGTGTTTAGCTTCCGGGATCCCTTGATTACCAGTTTAGTTACTAGTATTGCCTCATGGACATTTAAACAGTCGACCAATAGGAGTCTGCAATGTTATCTCCCAGACAAAGTTTCAGCTTCCTATTGGCCCATGAGATTTGGCGCCCATTTTTGTTTTCTGATGGGGAGGGAGACACGGGCAACGAGGCGTGCAGGAACTATTTTTTGGTAGGGGGTGCTCTAAAACAGTTACAAACAATCATTACCTATAATGTATAAATGTATATACTGCATTTCTAGGTCCAGCCCCCATGCCGGCAACTAAACCAGTAAATATCTCGGGGGGGGGGGGGGGGTGTTGGCAGAGGGGGTTCATGGCTGGATAACATCTATTATGTAGGTAAGATGTTTTTCTTTTCTTCTTAATTTACAGCAGCCCTTATTCTATCTCCTAGATCAGTGTTTCCCAACTCAAGTCCTCAGGGAACCCCAACAGGTCAGGTATTAAGGATATCCCTGCTCCAGCACAGGTGGGTCAATCAGTGGCTCAATCATTTTGACTGAGCCATCTGTGCTGGAGCAAGGATATCCTTAAGGCTGCGTCCAGGGTTGCAGCAGCTGTACGGAGGCGCGCTGAGGGAAAGCGGGTGCTTTCCCTGGCCTTGGTTAGCGCGCCGTCCGTGGGCGTGTCGGGGGGGCGGGCCAGTGACATCACGGAGCTGGTTCGCCCTCATTGGGCGAACCGCTCACGTGACCGGCCCAACGCTCCCATGAGCGCGAAATCTAATTTGGATAAGACCTACGCTTCCGCACGCTTGCGGAAGCGTAGGCGAGCCCCTACTAAAGCCGCTCTCCTTGCGGCTGCAGGGGCTCACTGGTAAGCACCAGCGCGCCTCAGCACGGGTCAGCGCCTAAGACCTGACCTGTTGGGGTTCCCTGAGGACTGGAGTTGGGAAACACTGTCCTAGATTGTAAGCTCTTCAGGGCAGGTTCTTCCTTTGCCTTATGTGGTCAAGTACCTGTGGCAGTGAGCCCCATTATTTAACTTGTATTTTAGTTACAAAGCATTGTGTACACTGTCGGCACTATACAAAATACAATCACACACACCTCTAATATTGCTAGAATATACAGTGGAGGTGATTTGGTGAATATACCTGCCTCAGTGGAGTTTTGGCACATTTATTTTCTTAATCCCATTTCTTAAAATGTCATTTTTGTTGCCCAGAACTCCCAAGTCCAGGAAGGCCCAATTTAACCCCTTGGCTACGTCAGGAGCGTGAAACGCATTGTTTGCAAGCCCTTTCTAGCAACCAAGGGGTTAAACGTGTCCCATTCATAGTCCCCAGTGATAAGATCTGCGCGCATGCGAAGTACATCCCAACAGCCACCCAGCATCTCCTTCCTGTGATACGCAACACGCCAAGGGGCCTTGTGGGCACCGGCCATCCCTACCGAGCCTCCTCATGCCACCCTCCGGGCCCGTGCCCCTCACCTGCGACTCCCGAAATTCCACCACCACGTTCTCGCTGCTCCAGTGCGCCGCCATTTTTTTGTTTTCCTTTACCCCTGCCCTCACACACGGGCAGCTACATCAACAAACAACGTCTGACGTCACGGCCTCGCGCAACACCTCTACGCCTTTTAGGAATGCACGTCGCGGAGGAAACGTCACACAGCGCATGCTGGGAGTTGTAGTTTTTCCCTTAAGGCATAGGCACACAGTAGTTACAGAAAGATAGGGAACACACACAGAGGGCTGTACAGGCCTGTCAGCTCCCACTGATTTTCTGTGAGCCTCGCTGACTTTGAGTCAGTCTTACTGATTTTTAGCATTGCTAGTTTCGTAGACCTAATTGCAGGCTTACTGATAAAAGTCACTATTATTCCATTTGGTACAAAAACACCAACATCAGACCCTCCAACATTGGGCACATGAAAATAGGTCCACTTTAGTTCCTCTGTCAATGTGGGATACAGGAGCGTTCAAGCAAGTGAGCACCATCTATGAAGGCTCCGTAACACCTGCAGTGCATTATATATAAATATCCCGTTACCAATAAAACACTTGTATTTCTGGATTTAATTGTATGTACTACACAATGAGATGTACATTTACTGTACAAGGTCAATACACAGGGGAGGCTATCAACATAAGTGGAAATTATAGGAACAATATATAATATATATATTCTGTTCTAAGAGGTGCTGAGTATTATTACAGTCAAATGCTTTCACTTTCTATTTAAAGAACAAATGATGTATTTTAGGAAGCCACTCTCCATTTATGATTTCTAAACATAATTATTGTTTAAATATTTCTAAAATGTGGTCAAAATAGCTCTTCCACATTATTAAATAAATTATTACATAACCCTTCCTAGCCAGTGTGGCATCAAGGCAAACCCAACCCTCCTCACAATGAATAGGCCAAATGCAAGTGTAGCTTGTCCCTGTTGATCCAGAGTGGGTCATCTTAATAGGATTTTTTGCTGGATCACCCTGCAAATTACATTTAAATATATTTGTTGGGATGGGGGTAATTAAAACCTGGATTGGCAATACTTGTCCAGATCTCCCTAAAGCTTGAAGCCAGACATACACACCTGATTTCACCCACGCCTCCCTACCATCTCTTCCCCTGTAAATGGTGTAAAACTTCTAATTTTAATACTGACTAACCTTAAAACTTGCCTTACAAATCAAGCATCCCAATAGCCTGCACTCATGGCTATTGTCCCACACTGAGTCACTCCTACCACCCATTGTGACCAAGCACTGCCATCTACAGCACTTATTCCCTCACCTGCTGTCTCTGTAAGTTTCCCCTCAAACGTAAGGCTGCGGCCAGGCAGGTAGCTGGCGCTCGGGCGCTGCACCCTGCTCGGCCGGGCGATTTGTGGCCGGCTAGGTGGGCGCTTGACTGGGGGTGCGGCCACGTCAAGGAGCTGGTTCGCCCTCATTGGGCGAACCACTCACGTGACGCGTTTGCGAGCGGCAAATTCAAATTTGCTTGCTCTGCAAGCATCGAAGCGCCGAGCAGGCGCAGGCGCTCGCTCACACTGGCCGCACACATTGCCACAATCGCGCCTGCTCAGCACCACCCTGGCCGAGGCCTTAGATTGTAAGCTCTTCAGGGCAGGGATTTTCTTTCCTATTGCCTGATTTTTCTGCACTTATTGTATTATTATAATTCCCTGTATTGTATTCTTTGTGAAGCTCTGAGTACACTTTTGGCGCGATATAAATTAAGACATACAATAAGAAGCCAAGAGCCACCTCAGTCCTGCTTCTGTGCAATGCATTTTCTATTACTACAGTAAGTATAGTGTCATGGTTAACAAAACAGGGTTGATTAAGTAAAAAAATATATATTCTGTATACATTTTCTAATGTAGCCTCAACATAATTATTTTAGGCCCACTGGATCAGGTGTGCGGCCTGCTATGTCTTAATCCAAAATATCCCATTCACCCTGGTTGAATAAATATGAACTCATAGAAGGAGACTAGGCATACATCATTATTCAGCTGCAATGATATATTAGCTGATAAAAGGCCAGCACTCCCCTATGAGCCTGAAAGGGTTAATGAAGTGAGGCCTGGAAGTGGCTAGGGGGGAGGAGGGGTTGGTGAGCCGCGCATGCGCAGCGTGAGGCTCCATTGTTACAGCCCAGCAACAAGGAGCAAGTCAGACAGAGGCAGCCAACGAGACAGAGAGGCTGCTGCTTATGGGAGCCCCCTCCTCGCTGACACAGCGACCCCCCCCACCCCCCCCTCCTCCCAGGCCTGAGAGAAGGGGCAGCACTGATGGGCAAGAAACTCCCCTACTAGCCCAGTGAGAGGAGAGCCCAGGTGCCCCCCTGGCTACTTGACGAAGCTACTGAATGAGCCCAGGAATTTAAATACCCAAGACCCCCTCCCCCCCCCCAGCTGGATTTTGGACAGGGGGGGAGGGGGGGCACTTCACACCCTTTGCTTTCCCCCCATCGCCTTCCCCCCATCGCCTTCCCCCCATCGCCTTCCCCCCATTTCCTGCTGGATGTAGAGAGGACCTGCTTCCTGGAATCCCAATTTCCTGGGGCTTTTAGGATCTGACCCCTTGTAACCCCCCCTCATTTTGGGAGGGGAGGTTTAGGGGAAAGGGGGATTCCCTGGAACCATTTGGAAGGAGATGTTGCTGCCCCTGGACCCCCTGTGAGGCTGGACAGAAGTGGATACACCTGGGGGTTACCCCCTCCCCCCTGGATATATCCCCCCCCTGGATATACCCCCCCCTGGATATACCCCACCCTGGATATACCCCACCCAGGATATGTCCCTTTTACAACCAGCATCTGCTTCAGATTGAATTACCCCCCTTCCTCTAGCTGCCCCCCATGTTTCTATATACTGCTACCCTAATTTAATTGCCCCCTCCCCCTGTCTATTGTATTGCCCCCCTGTATTTTATTGTCGCCCCCCCCCCCCCTCTCCCTGTCTATATTATTGCCTGTGTTCCCCATGGGGGGGAAGCAGAGCTCGGCCTCCCGCCCCCGGCCTCCGTTCCCCGGGGTTTCCTCGGATGACACGGCCGTGCCCCCCGCCGCCGCCTCCCACTTCGGACATTACCGGTCGGGCGGTGCCATGGGGCTGAGGAGCCGTTCGGTGAGTTCGGTGTCCGGCCTGGACCCTCCCACCACCGCCGGGCTGCCGTTTGGCCTGTACCGGGCCGGTACCGAGGCGGAGAGGGGAGGCAGCTCGGGGGTGGAGGAGTCCCGGGGAGGTCAGCACCTCTACCTGGGATCCCGGGCCTCCCTGACAGACGCGCTCCCACTGCAGCTGGCACCCAGGTGGATCGGGTCCCACAGCGGTAAGTGACCCCTTTACTGCACCAAGGCACCCACATACTTGTGCCCCCTATATACAGTATATCAGTGTCACCGACCTACCTCTGTGGCAGTGTACATCCTCGTACTCGCCTTACTGTAAATCTATACTACAGTAATATATTCTCTTATAATACAGTCTCATACCCCACTGTATATACAGAATGCATTCTCATACCCCACTGTATCCTCGTACCCCACTGTATATACAGAATGCATTCTCATACCCTACTGTATATACAGAATGCATTCTCATCCCCTACTGTATCCTCGTACCCCACTGTATATACAGAATGTATCCTCGTACCCCACTGTATATACAGAATGCATTCTCATACCCCACTGTATCCTCGTACCCCACTGTATATACAGAATGCATTCTCGTACCCCACTGTATATACAGAATGCATTCTCATACCCTACTGTATATACAGAATGCATTCTCATCCCCTACTGTATCCTCGTACCCCACTGTATATACAGAATGTATCCTCGTACCCCACTGTATATACAGAATGCATTCTCATACCCCACTGTATCCTCGTACCCCACTGTATATACAGAATGTATCCTCGTACCCCACTGTATATACAGAATGCATTCTCATACCCTACTGTATATACAGAATGCACCCTCCTACCCCACTGTACATACAGAATGCACCCTCCTACCCCACTGTACATACAGAATGCACCCTCCTACCCCACTGTACATACAGAATGCACCCTCCTACCCCACTGTACATACAGAATGCACCCTCCTACCCCACTGTACATACAGAATGCACCCTCCTACCCCACTGTACATACAGAATGCACCCTCCTACCCCACTGTACATACAGAATGCACCCTCCTACCCCACTGTACATACAGAATGCACCCTCCTACCCCACTGTACATACAGAATGCACCCTCCTACCCCACTGTACATACAGAATGCACCCTCCTACCCCACTGTACATACAGAATGCACCCTCCTACCCCACTGTACATACAGAATGCACCCGCCTACCCCACTGTACATACACTTATATCCCATCTATAGATATTCCCTCCACTCTCAGACTTGACTCTATATATAATATTTATATATCCTATATCTCTCCATCTCTCATCAACTGTACATATGCAATACTTCACATACCTATTCTACATATTTATCTACCTCTATATCAATATCCCCACATACTGTACTCCCTTCTGTACCCTGTGCTCCCGAACAAAATATGGTACCCACCATTTGTGATCCACACAGGGACCAACCTACATAACTATCTCCATACCCCCCCCTCACAGGTATGCCTTTATATAAATACCCCCTTATACCTGTCCATACCCACCTGTCCATACCCACCTGTCCATACCCACCTGTCCATACCCACCTGTCCATACCCACCTGTCCATACCCACCTGTCCATACCCACCTGTCCATACCCACCTGTCCATACCCACCTGTCCATACCCACCTGTCCATACCCACCTGTCCATACCCACCTGTCCATACCCACCTGTCCATACCCACCTGTCCATACCCACCTGTCCCTTTACATATCTACCTTTGTTCCAACACGCTTACCTCAGACATACTCATTTCCTGTGTAACCTACATAAATATCGCTTCCAGCTTGTCACGTAGCCACATATCTAAACACATACCACATTCATAACGTGTGTGTGTGTAATAAATATATGTAATACCATTATATCAAATATATACTACTGTACCTCACATAACCACCATGCCACCCTCATTTCTCGCTGTTTCAGATCCTTTGAATGTAATTTTTGGTTGTGTGCTCTAATCAATGTTTCCAACCACCTCTCCTCCACCCACCATCTTTAACAAAATGTGACTCTTAATACTTGATGTTCCATATAGTACAGTCTGAGTTTGCAGTGCTGGGGGAATCGCTGCCACAATTTTTAAATAATGTATTAATTATGCAATGTCTGAGGAATGGGGAGTGAGGGATTTTGTTTGCCAAGTTTACACAGAACTGCATCTTCTTCTTCTTTTCAGATGATAATGATCAAACTGCAAGGTGTTCCCTCCTCCTGCAGTGACTTGTACGCCGCCATTCACTAAGCCAGGGGTTCTCAGCTCCAGTCCTCAAGACCCCCAACAGGTCAGGTTTTCAGGATATCCCTGCTTCAGCACAAGGGGCTCAGTCAAAGATTGAGCCACCTGTGCTGGCGCAGGGATAACCTGACCTGTTGGGAGGGTATTTAGGACTGTAGCTGGAAACTCCTGCCCTAACTGCCAGTGACCTGAATCCAATAGAATTTAACATGCGGTGCAGCTTTATAGCCCTTGGTTGGGAAGATTTCAGCTCCGTTTGTTTGAACACAGTTTAAATCTTCCAGCACACGAGGGACAACCTCACAGCACAGCAAATAAGGGTTATAAACTAGAGACCTACTGCAGATCACATAGGATAATACTACTAAGAATTACCTGTATGTCCATGCTCCGTCTATGACCATGCCAGGGATTCAAGATTTAACATGGTTTTTAACCAATCACCCTAACTCCTAGTTGCTTAGGTATGTATTGCCCTAAAAACCTGGCTCCTGCGGTCTGTGCTTGGACAATCCTGCGTTGTCCTAATGGCAACTAGGTGCTGCAGGAGTTGGCATTGGGGCCTGTGTGTTATCCTCTCCTCCCCTACCCCCATTACATTTAACGTGAGGTTGCTGAGGCCTTCCCCTACTTGCCCAACCAGCAAAGTGGTCATTTGACTTCTCCAACCATGGACGGTCACCATGGTCCATGCCTTCAGTTGTATGGTGTCAGGACAGGCTCCAACATGCCATTAGACCCCCCCCCCCCCCTCACTTTTCAAGATTAGCCTTCGCTCCTAGTGTTATCCTAAACTGCAGTAGCCCTACTAGTTGGGTTACCTATACACAATCCTGCTACTCTAAAGACACTTTTCATATATTATTGTTTTACAGTTTGTTGCAAGACTCCTCAAAGAGGTTAACGTAGCCGCGGAATTAACTTTCCCCTTTTTAGATAAATGTTTAGCGGGATAGTTCTCCTCCTACGTAAATTAAAATGCCCATCCAACTAGGAGGAATCCTCAGCACAAACATTACCAGCTGTGCCCCATTAGTTTGTTTCGGGTGGTCCTCTGTGCCGCCCTGTAACCCTCAGTGATACACAGTGATACCTTTCTGCTACTCTGCATATGGAGAGGACTTTGATATCAGTGGGTGGCAGACTGGCAGTGGGTATTATCAACTGCCACCGTGTATCTATATCCTTTTAATGTTATCGAAGTATTAAGACAATTTAGTGTTTGAAATGTACAGTCCTATTCATGGTGGGCATTTACTCACTCGTGTATTATTGCAGCATATCCATATATTCAGTGGGGGAGAGGGGCACAGACATATCATGACCTTGGGCCTTGCCCACCGTGTGGCACGGAAGGGGTTCTATTCTAAAATGTCTCATTCCCAGCTATGTGGCTGGCATTAACGTAGGAAGCGGGGCCCATGAAAGTCTTTGGAGACAAATGAACTCTTGAAGAGGGGCATTTTATGACGGTCTCTAGAGAGATTTCAGTTGAAGGGAAATTCCATTAAATGTATGGCGTGGCTGAAGCTGAGAACACATCCTGCTCCTTTCAGCTTTAGTTTTGTTTCATGACATGTACAATCTTCATACCGAGCAGGGAAATACATTGGCCCTCACTCCCTCGTTCTGCTCAGTGCCAGGAAGGACCGCAGTGGCATTGATAAGATTAACGAAGATTCCTATATTTCAACACAAAGAAATGGCTTTTGTATTTCCCCATTTGCCTACATCATTGCAAACACGCTCCAGTTTTTCGTTTTGGACAATTATTGGTCTATTAAAAAATATAACTTTTTTGGGGGGGGGTCCCCCTTTTTTTTTTTTTTTTATTTTTTTTATAAAGCCCGCTATATAACTTAACCCTGATCACTGCAGCGTTGGCACCGAAGCTGCATTCCCCCCCCCCCCCCCTCCGTTGGGGAACCTTACCCGCTCCTTAATGGGAGTCGCTGATACTTTATATTCGACAGTGTGTGGTATTGTTATATTTCCAACTAGGCTTTGAAGTCTAGCTGGGAAAATCTATTAAACACATGAATAAAAATGAAGGGAAAGTTGTTTGCAAGGTTTTAATTTGATTTCAACACCAATAAAATATAAGTGGAATTGGGTCTTTAAAGATGCAAGCCTTTTAAAAAAAAAAAAAAAAAAAATTTTTTAATGCATTTTTAGTCAACGGTTGTCCCTTTTTTAAGGACGGTGGAATCCTATATGATAATTCTTGTGGCTTGGTGGAATACCGGCTTCATATGTCAATGAGAGTATAACCATGAGAAATAGTGTACTTTTTCATTCAAATAAGATTCGTCTTTGTCAAATTTTTAAAAGTTTATCTAATGACTGTCACATCAGGGGCGGCCAAGTTCAGTCCTCAAGGGCTTGCAACCGGTCAAGTTTTCAGGATATCCCTGCTTCAGCACAGGAGGTTTAGGAAGTTTTTGGCCACGACCAAATCTACTCGCTGTACGACCTTCTGCCATCGCCGCAGGGCACCTCTCTGCCTTCCGCCATCTTTAAATGTCCTCAGCGCCGCTCAGATCTCCGCAGCCGCAGAGCACTTTGCTCCGACGCCATTTGCGAGTGCGTCGGTGTGTGCGGCCAGCAGGACGCTCCGCACGGTTGCCAGGACACTGTCTCTTTTTTTTTTTCCCTCCCTATGAGGCACAGGAAAAGTAAAAATGTGTGAAATGTGAAAAAAGCGTCTCGCATGGCGTCGCTGCGACGTGCCTGGCGGCTGGGGAGATCCGAGAGCCACTGAGGACATTTTAAAGATGGCAGGAAGGTGGTGAGTATTCCTGGAGGCGGAGCGCGAGTGGCAATTTTTTTTTTGATTGCGGCCGAACGTCCCATTCCACAGCACAGCTGGCTCAGTCTTTGATTTGAGCCACCTGTGCTGAAGCAGGGATACCCTGAAAACCTGAGAAAAACAAATGTTGTTCTTGGATCTACCCTGAAAACCTGACCTGTTAATGGCGCCTGAGGATTGGAGTTGCCTGCCCCTGATGTAACTTCTTGAAAAATGTAATACAGTATCTGCCATTCCCAATTTTTGTTTAAAAAAATAAAAAATAACAAAAAAATGTAAGGACTTCTGGCAAAAACATGTTTCTTTTAAAGAAACCAGAGCTGTGTTTTTCTATCTTTTGAAGAACGGTGGAACCTTTTTAAAATGTCTTGTTCCTTTTATGGGACCCCATAAAGATTTGTTTTTACTTTATGGAACCTGGACCCCCTCTATATACATTAAAAAAAAAAAAAGTCTTGCTGCAGTAGAGCCTGTATGCTTTTAATAAACTAAGAGCCTTTATGTGCATATATAAATTATAGTGTTGCAGTATACAGCTCATAACCATCCTTCTGTCTCTGTCCCTTTTTTTGGATGTCACTGTCTGCCATCTTCTGGGAATAAGCAGATACCGGGGCTTGTATTTTTTAGACTTCTCCCTGAAATGTAGGGCCACGTTATTCATTACAGCCACGTGCTTTGAAGTAGTAGAGAGGGAACAGCACGACGGGACCGTTGGCATGTGAACATTAAGCCAACAGGTGCCCTCGTTCTATATATAAGCCACAGCCGCTCTCGGCAGTGAAATATTTCCAGAAACCTGTCTCTTTTTTACATTTGACGACTGCTGACAAACTCTTCCATCATCCCACGGCTGAGATGCATCCTCACCCTGGGTGGTAGCACCCATGTAAGCAATGTCACGTGTGTGTGTGTGTGTGTGTGTCTGTGTGTGTGTCTGTGTGTGTGTGTTTTCTTATGTACATGTGAGTGTGTAGATGCAAATTATTGTGTGTCGGCTGTTTATAAATGGCGATATGACCGCCTCTGTCAGAGTAGAGATTACAATTTGTCTTCAAAGGGTATCTATTCTGTCTCCCGAATATTTTGTCCACCCTCTGTCTGAACAGAATCCCCCAGCTGTGTGCTAACACAGAATCCCCTAGCTGTGTGCATGGGGTATAATGCATTATCAATAATACTTTTATTTAAAAAAAAATTAAGTTTTTCATGATTCAGTTATATTTGACCCATTCAGTGCCAGATGTCTCTGGCTCTAAAGGGGTTAATACATTTTCCTATTGAGACATATTGGGCTTTCCAGGCCCCTCTGGCAGCGACTGGGTAAGCTTGCTGGCCAATGTGTTAATGGCCTCTCTGCTAGTGAAGGAGGTAAATATGCGCCATAGCACTTTCCCCAAAAGAGGGTTATCAGTCTGTTGCCAAACAGAAACCCCGGGGGAATTGCAGAGGAAGCTGCACGTCTCGGCATAGTAGGGTAAGGTCAGCATAACTGGGTCCAGCGACAGAGCAGTTTGTGGGTGCCCCTTTGGCCTATGGTGTGATGTAGATCAGTTGGGGGATTCTGTATGGAATAACAGGATGCTTCAAAGTAGGGTGGCGCTGTGTTGACCCCGGGGTGCTATGATTTTGTTTTGTGGTGACCAGGTACTGTACTACAGAGCAGAACGGAGTTTGTGATTTAACCCTGCATGGGTTCTGTGTTGAAGACGCATGGGGTCCTGCAGTTCATGATTTTATTTGGGGTGTGGTATTGGTGTAACTGGGTGCTGCAGATCAGAAATAAGGCCTTGTCCCTAATCTGTGGTTGACAAATCACCAAAAAATCTACTCGCCACCTAGTACCAAACGTGTGCTGCTTGGGCCAATATTTACTCGCCCGGGGGTTAAATCCACTCGCCCGGGGCGAGCAAATGTATAGGTTTGTCGAACACTGTGTGTGTGTGTGTGTGTGTGTGTGTGTGTGTGTGTGTGTGTGTGTGTGTGTGTGTGTGTGTGTGTATATATATATATATATATATATATATATATATATATATATATATATATATATATATATATATACTACATGGATGCTTCAGAGCAGGATGAGGTGCAGAGACAGATCTGTATGTGGCATATACAGTATATTGGAATAACTAGGATTAAGGTGCAGAAGCCAGCTGGAACATTTGAAATCAGGTAGTCTGGTAAATACATTGATTTTCGAGGACCATATATTTTTGGAACCTTTCACTACTGGAAGTAAAGCGGCACGTTTACATCAATGAAAACACCACTTATTCAGCTGTCCCCTATAAGAGAGTCGGGTCAGAGTCTTGGAGTTGACAAGCCGTTTACCCTTCCATCAGGGCGGCTTCGGGAAGCTGTCCTAGGCTGTGTAATTACAGGATGCCCAGGATGTGATGAATTACAGCAGCCTCAATGATTGCAACAAGCAGGAATCTGCCCAGGGGAGTTTGCAAGCAGAACCGGAACAGCAGAGAGACCTGGACAGGCACTGACGATGAGATCAGCAAAGAGGAGGCTGGGCATCCGGATTAGAGACGGACTGAATGACACAGGCAACCAGGCTGAAACAGGCGGAAGCACTGACAAGACCACCCAGAGACTGATACAGGCGGACGTACTGACAAGGACAACCAGAGACTGATACAGGCGGACGTACTGACAAGGACAACCAGAGATGGATACAGGCGGACGTACTGACAAGGGCAACCAGAGACTGATACAGGCGGACGTACTGACAAGGGCAACCAGAGACAGATACAGGCGGATGTACTGACAAGGACAACCAGAGACAGATACAGGCGGATGTACTGACCAGGCCACCCAGAGACAGATACAGGCGGACGGAATGATGCACAGACAAGCAATCAGAGATAGACATGAAGACGACCGCGGCCCTCAGAATAAGACCAGAGAGATATGCAGACAGACAAATATACCAACTACTGTCAACAAATAATCGTAATAGATTGATGCAGAGGGAACAGAAACTGTCATTGAGAAAGTGAGTGAGACTGACACCCACTCACACCGATACCGGGGAGGTATGCAGGAGGACCGTTACGTAAACTGGATTAACCCCCTGGCTGCCATGCAATGCCTTGCAGCTCCCGCTTGCAGATAGGGGGTTGGAGTAGCCCTGCAGGTGTTTGCAACAGGATAAGGGGTCAATTAGGTTTTACAGGCCTAAAAACAGAGGTTAAGGGATTTTCATCAAGTGGCGACTAATGGAGTTAAGCAGATAGCTAACCTGCAGGTGGTTCTGTACAGGAAGGGTTATGGGATTTAGGTGAGAGGGAGCGGCTCAGTGAGTAAAGACACTGACTGGCACTGAGTTTGCAGGGGAGCCTGGTTCAATTCCCGGTGCCGGCTCCTTGTGACCTCGGGCAAGTCACTTTATCTCCCTGTGCCGCCGGCACCAAAAATATAGATTGTAAGCTCCACGGGGCAGGGACTTGTGCCTGCAAAATGTCTCTTTAAAGCTCTACGTAAAACTAGCAGCGCTATGCAAGAACTTGGTTTTTATTAATATTATTATTTATATTCTGCAGATGCCTCTCACTAAGTTTATATGGGGCGGCCAACTCCAGTGCTCAAGAGCCACAAACAGTTTTTAGGTTTTAAGGATATCCCAGCTTCAGGAAAGTTGGCTAGGGGATATCCTTACAATCACCTGACCTGTTGATGGCCCCTAAGGACTGGATTTTGGGCACTCTTGTTGTAGATCTGCAGCAGGGGGGTGGTAATATTCTGCAGTCTTTCCGTAAAGAAGCTCCGTTCCTTTCCGCAGCGCTCTGGCATGGCATTGCGCTGGGGTAGAAGAGCAGGCGGTTATCTCTTCAATGATTATCAGGAACGTGTGAAATAGAATCTATCAAAGTTGGATAATACGCTCCAAACCTTTCTGGCCTGACCTACATCCTTCCTCTTGTGTACGTAACACGGGCAAAATCCAAGAACCCCAAAGGTAGAGGTAGTGGGGGGTTAGGGCTGGTCCCCGCTGGCTACTGCAATGCCCGCTGTGGCGGACGCTGAATGGACGAGAGCCCTCCCCTCAATGGCGCCGGGCCCGCTGCGAGGGGGGGCCGCAGCGCTGTGGCGCGAGTTGCTCCTACTCTGAATAGAATTGAGAGCAGGACTCGCTACGGAGCGCTAAGCCACGCCCCCCGGCGGTTCAGCCATTGAGGGCGAACCTGCCGGGTGACGTCATGGCTGCACCCCTGTCACTGCCACACCACGCACCCTCCCCCCCGTGCAGCGGAGGTACTGGGGCCTCAGCCTTAGACGTTGCATAGCTAGCGAGATATATCTGCTTCTTTAAACCCGAAAACCCAGGTATCTATTTTTACCCTTTATTCAGTCTCTGCCCTCTGGCCCCGTCTCTGTCATCTGAGGAAAACTGCAGCACAGATACTGATACAATGTAGGTCAGACCGCAACCTGTTACTGTTTTGCTGAGGAACCCCTAATTCCTCTCCAATATATACAACTTTAGTTGTCCCCAGCACTGAAGTGTAAAAGACTGATACTGGAGTCGAGGGTAGTTTTCTTAGAATTCTTTTTTACTATCACATTCACACACATATAATACATGTCGGATAATGGTAGAGGCTACTGCAGAATCTTCTAAATCTTACATAGTAGATGAGGTTGAAAAAAGACATGCATCCATCAAGTTCAACCTATGCTAAATTTAGACGACAGATAATTGTATCCTATATTTGTTCTTACAGTATATTGATCCAGAGGAAGGCAAACACAAAACCCCAGTGACATATCATCCAATGATATCTCATAAGGGAGAAAATAAATTCCTTCCTGACTCCAAATATTGGCAATCAGATTACTCCCTGGATCAGCATCCTTCCCATGTTTACTTATTTGGTACTGTATATCCCTGTATACCTTTCCTTTCTAAAAAAAGATGATTAGCCTGTCACAGGAGACCAGATTATTTTACACCTTTTTTACCGGGATCATTCATTGAGTAAAATAAGGTAATGAAATAAATTGTAATTTATTCGGCATAAGTTTTGCTTACACACAGTGAAACACAAAATACAGACGAAAAGACACACTTATTTTGGGGCTGGTGTTGAAAACTAGACTTTCCTAGGTGCAGGGAACTCTATGGGAGAGTTTTACCCTGACTGGGACTTAGCCCGGAATCTCCTGGCACACAAATCCGCATAAAGTTCCATATGCCACCGCTACTTTCTCTTCTGGGAACTTGGGCGCAAAATGCTGGGCTTCGTCTCTGGCGGGCAGGCTTTTCAGGCTTGAAATCGAAGCCAGTTGCTTTGCTAGTACAAACAGAGCATCTTTGAAAAGCCCGCCCGCGCTCTTTCAGCTCAGACTCAAAGGGAACACACCATCTGATTGGCTCACTGCTTCTTATAGTATTCTCTGCTTCATTCATAAGATAGAAGCAGAGTGGACAGCCAATCAGCGCGTGGGAACTTTCCCAAGCAGCCAATCGGAGCCGAGCCGGCTAGAAAAGCCGGGTCAGCGGGAAATTCGAAACAGCTAAGGGGCATGTGCAAGCCTGTCACATGCCACCCACAGGGCAGGCTCCACTAGGTCTGGCAGAACAAGTGGCATCCCGGAGTACTGCCGTTGATCTCTAGACCTAGTACTCCACCTTTCCTAGCTGACCGGATGCTGTCCGCACTTCCCGGGCATCCTCTGGCTGCTTTGAACTCCGATGTCCAGCAGACATACCAGCGCCTATGGGTTTGCACGCGCTGCCTGTTTGGACATTGGTTCCGAATGTTTAAACGCATTAAAACTATATTAAAGTATATTTTAATACACTTTGAGTCTCTGGGTACAGGGGACAGAAAAGGAAAACATTTTGTCGTTTTATTTCTGCCTGCCTTATTCCCCACACACTTTCCCTTGGACTCTGAGCCTCCCCCCCCCCCCACCTTTTATATACGTGTGGGGCACTCACAAACCCTATATAGGTTGTGGGTCACCTTGGCACTAACTGGGGTACCCCCCTTAACCTAGGGATTCCCTCAACTACAGGCATGTGCCTCATTCTCCTTTCTGGGCTGTGCTGAAGCAGATACCCTAGTGGTGAGTCGTGCTTATGTTTTCAAGGGGAGGTATTGCCGGGACAATGTGCCTGCATGTATCCAAGAATCAGGCATGGTTCCCGGGAACATTTATTGGGGAATCGGCAACTCCGGACCCCTACCTCCTAGGCACATTCTGTCATCGGTTCCTCCGCAAACCACCCCTTAAAACTCATACACTAGCAATCCCTGCTAGCTGGCATGCACAGAAAGAGAAAAACACAAAAAATGGTTTTATTACAGACCGTATAATTCAGTAATACATTGTTACTGGGTCCAAGAGCTAACACTCTTGGACCAAAACGAGCTTGACCTTTATTATAGAGCCTGGTTAACCCCTCCCGTCACAGATGTCCAACTTTTGTTTTGTTTTTTTTAAGCATATCGTATCTGCCATCAGTCTCCATGGGTAATGAATCCCACACTGTAACTGCCCTTACTGTAAAGAACCCTTTCCTTTGTTGCAGGTGAAATCTCCTTTCCTCCAACCTTAAGGGATGGCCCCTGTGTGCTTTGTACTGCCCGTGGGATGAATAGTTCTTTTGAAAGCTCCTTGTATTTTTAGCTAGCCTCTCCTCATAAGTTAGAATGTCCACCCCCTTTATTAATTTGGTGGCTCTTCTCTGCACTTTCTCTAGTTCCGTCATGTCTTTTCTTAGGAGCGGTGCCCAAAACTGTACTCCATATTCAAGGTGTGGTCTTACTAATGCCTTTATAAGGCTACGCTTCTAGTGCCGGTGACGCGACGGTCGCTGGAAAATCAAATAGAGATGACTTCCAGCGATCGCGAAAAAAAATCCAACTTGTATTTATTTCTGGAAAAATGAAAGTGGACAAATCTTCGCTATTAGGATTGTTTGATTACTTTAGGGAAGCCAATAACAGAGTTGCACCCTTTTTTTTTAATATAATAGTCATCCTCCGAACCTTCACTCACAAAAAATTTTTTGTGTAAATGTTTGCTTGTCTGTTTAATTGTAAATGCTGTTCTTCTTCAGTCTCTCAAGTAATGCCACTGTTAGCCAAACAGAATGAGATATGTCTGGATCAACAATATCCTGGTACAGTTTACAAAGAGTCTTATTACAAGAGGAAGTAAAAATCGTTAACACACTACAAAGCATTTGGTTATCTGTGGAGACATTAAAAAAAGTTGTAGGTGTAAGAAACTAGAAACTTTTTGTCTCTGCCTTAATTCATAGGGAGATGTGCAGAGTGAGAGGCGTGAATATATTCAAACTCCAGACACCTTTCATATAACGGGGTCCTTCTCTTATATGGGAGTGTTGAATTAAGGTATTAGATAAACTGCATACATTTACATTATGTAACCAAGGTTTGGGTAGCTACAGTCATCAAGGGCCACGGGTCAGGTTTTCAGAGAGCCACTGATTGGGCCACCTGTGCTGAAGCAGGGATATCCTGAACACCTTACGCGTTGAGGACTGGAGTTGCCCAACCCCTGATCTAATTATTACTCCTTTATTATGAAATGGTTACTAAAGTATCAAACATCCTAACCACAGACATTTTGATTCTGTTGCCTCACACTAGCTGATACGTAACTACAAAAAACAGAGAATTTTAGATCCTTTCTTAATGCTGGCAATATCCTTTACAATTTCTTACAAGTGAGCATTAGACCAGTGTATTTTCAACCAGGGTTCTTAGGAACAATGGGTTCCCCGGGCATCCCTAAAGGGCTCCTCGTAATTTTTTTAAATTGTACCAAATACAGAAGAATTTACAATGCATCTGATCTCAGACGCGCTATTAGAGAGGGTTGGGGTTCCTTACAATGCATCTGATCTCTGACGCGCTATTAGAGAGAGTTGGGGTTCCTTACAATGCATCTGATCTCTGACGCGCTATTAGAGAGAGGGTTGGGGTTCCTTACAATGCATCTGATCTCAGACGTGCTATTAGAGAGCGTTGGGGTTCCTCAGAATTTTACTTGCGGTTCCAAAACCAAAAAAAGGTTAGAAGGCACTTACTGCATTAGACAATTGGAAATTCAAGTTTAATTTATTCAATTTTGTCTAGACCTCCCCTCCACACACAACTCTAAGTGTGTTTTGCGCTGATCTGGGATAAGATTGAGTCTTTTCCTCCTTTCATTATATTTGAATCTGGAATTCTGATCATTTTGGCAAGGGTTAATATACAGCTCGCAAGATGCCCCACTTTTTACCTTAACAAAGGTCCCTCAAATGGACAATATCTCCCCTCAATCCGTCCCCATTTACCGCCTGTTACAAACCGCACACAAGTGAGCATGTGACTTAGGCCGAGTCCATAGAAGGACAGGCCGCGCTGAGCCGTGCGGACGCTCCGCGCTGAGCCCCTGCATCCTCAATGAGGATGCCTTGAGAGGGGGCTCACGCGAGCGTCCGCAGGCGTGCTGAGGCTTTGGAGTTTTCAGCCGAGCGCCAAGCTGTTTTTCAGCGCGCTGTCGGCTGAAAACCTCCAATGAGAGTGGGGCTGCGTCAACGTCACGGCGCCGTGACATCGACGTCAGTGCGTCGCGGGCGATTGGCCCAGCGACGTCACTGCCCCGCCTCCCTCAGTCTCCCCCCACCTCCGATCGCGGACGCTGGCTCGCCTGTATGTGCGTGGAATCGCACAGCTTCTGCAGGAGAGCCTCAGCGTCCGCGCGGTTCAGCCCGGCTCCCCCCCTCTATGGCCCGGGCCTTAGATATGCGAGCAGGGTTAATACACACGGCTACTCTAGCCAACTAATTCTCCACCGCAAGGTGCTTTCAACGAGTTAATATTAACCCCTTACTCAATTGCAATCATATCTATACACAGTCACCACCCAAGAAATTATGCAAATAAAAGATGTTAAATTAATATTTGCCAGGGTTTCAGGCCCATGTTTTATAATATAAAAAAAGTATGCACTTAACACACAATCTGTAGCAAAATGTGTCCGACAATGTAAATACTCTCCAGAGCGTGCAAAAGTTCATTCAGAGCCAAAAGCATCACTTATTAAATGTTTTAATATAAATACTCTATATATAAAAATACAGTGCTTAGATTACAGAAAAAGGATTACAAGAACATACAATTACAGTAAATGCAGGACAGTTTCTTAAAATAACTGCATGAAACATAAATCCCTACACATTACCATATGTCTCTGAGTTTCCCCAGAGAGGTCACTGGTACAGAGGTGAGAAATCACATGTTTGATCCAAATCACACACCTGTTGAAATCTGATTTTCATAATAACTTGCTCAGACTTAAATACGATTTCTTCCCCATTGAAGCGACGTAATCCCACCCCTGTCGTAAATTAAATGTGAGATTTGACACTTTTATGACAGAGTAAAAAAATACTTCTACAATAACGACGTTTATACTTTCGCTTAATATATAAACACACTCATAACTTCCCTTCTTTAATACTTCCGCGCACACTTGAGCTACATCAGTAGATTCAGGCGTTTAGGACGGACGCAACAAGACTAAGTATGACCGTCGTAATCCTAAATTTGAGTGACAAATGGATATCTGTCCTCCAACGAAAGCATAACCTGTGTGTATGTGGAATGTAACAGTAATTCACGAACGTTGAGGCTTCTTCGAGGCTGACAGAATAGTATCTGGTTAGTGTTTATGACCTTCTAAACCCCACGTGTCACTTTTGCTATCCGTGACCGGCCCCCCTCAATCAAGTTCTCTTTCAAGACCAGCACTGACCCCCGGAAAAAGTCTTGACCTGTCATAAACCCAATACATTGTATTTTTAAACACACATTGTTGCACCATTAACCCCTAAAGCACCAGATGGATTAAAATACATAATATCTCATGATATTATCATGACAGTAACCAACTCTATATTTGGACTTGTTGCTCCACTGCGTGTGTGTGTGTGTGTGTTCTAGTCTCCCGATACAATCCTTAAACTATTTGTTTAGTAGACTTGAATGCATGCCTCAGAAAACATAGGTTGTCCCTATGTCCTGATGTCACCTCTCCCTGAAGGTCGGAGATGGCGAACTTCACTCTCCTCTCTTAAAAGGAGCTATGTATTATTATTTATTTAGAACGCGCCAACATGGACGAAAACAATTAACAAACGTAAACTTAACGTTGTTACAGTAGGTAAGGCGAGCCCTGCCACAAAATGCTTACTTTAAACTGTAATAGTGCCGATCTGGGCACTGTACCACGGTAACTCCTATTGACTTCAGTGGGAGTTTCCGTGCAATTGCGCTCGATAGGTACTATTGCAATTTAATGTATAACCCCCATAAAATAAGGCGAAACTAACTGTTAATTTATAGAAGACGCTTCCAGGATTATTAATTATAGTGGGGTGTGAAATAATTAATTGGAGTGAAATAACACCCTTAAATGGTGCAATTAAGCTATAACCCGAGGAATGTTTTATTAGATGTATAACACACTATAGGATGTGAATTAAGATGTCGTGCAGCAGCATATGTAAGCCACATCATAACGCCTTGCCTCCATTTAAGTGAAAATCAATTAGTCGCCTTTTTATAAACCTTTTTACACTCGGTACAGTAATTCTTCGTTTCCTTTTTTATGATGTTGCACTCCAGAGATCTGACTGTCATTTTCTGTTTTTTTGGGGGGGATGGGAAAATATTTATTTATGTATTTATAAAATGTGTTACCAGGAAGTAATACATAGTTACCTCTCGTCTTCAAGTATGTCCTGGGCACAGAGTTATAATGGCAAATACATAGTTACAATGGGTGAAAAGGGTTATACAGGCATACCCCGCATTAACGTACGCAATGGGTCCAGAGCATGTATGTAAAGCGGAAAATGTACTTAAAGTGAAGCACTACCTTTTTCCCACTTATCGATGCATGTACAGTACTGCAATCGTCACATACGTGCAGAACTGATGTAAATAACACATTTGTAACAGGCTCTATAGTCTCCCCGCTTGCGCACAGCTTCGGTACAGGTAGGGAGCCGGTATTGCTGTTCAGGACATGCTGACAGGCGCATGCGTGAGCTGCCGTTTGCCTATTGGGCGCTATGTCCTTACTCGCGAGTGTACTTAAAGTGAGTGTCCTTAAACCGGGGTATGCCTGTATAGTACATTATATACAAGACATCGCATGCACAGTTAAAGATAATATATATTATAGGCGTATGTAGCAGTTACAGACCAGATAAAAATGTAAGACCGCTTTAGTTTTGAAAGCACTAAGGCTGCGCTTATTGACCGCGACGTCGCGTCAAAACAAATTACAAATAGTAAGCGCGGAGCGACGGCTTGGTCGCGATCGCTGGAAGTCCTCTCAATTTGACTTTTCCAGCGCCAGTAGCCTGATGTCGCCGGCGCGTCGCCGGCACTATAAGCGTAGCCTGAGACTGGTGGTGGCTGTGATCTCTAATTATCCATTCTTATTTCTGATACCACTTCTCCCAAAAATATCCAATGGAAAGCTCCTGAAATTCTGCCCTGCAGCATATTCCCCCATTTCAGTGATTTAATCCCTTTCAACACACGCCGCTCTCTTGTGCAGTCACTACTATTCCAGTGCTGGCAAATGTTCAGCACATACAGTTCTTCGACGCAGAAACTCTGCTATTCCAGACCTGGATTCTCCGTGGTTCAGCATGGCATCCTTTTAACTCGCTCAATCTCTGCTATTGTAGTGCCAACACTGCCTCAGAACACACACCTCTCATGCAGCATCTTTGTATTCCAGTACTGACAACTTGTTAACAGCTCTGCTGTTCCAGTAATGAATACCCACTTTGCTATTACATTCAACACTTACTCTGCCCTTTATACTGCAGTACTGACACCCCCACTGCCAAAACAAAACACCTCTGCTGTTCCAGTGGTGGCCCCCGTGCTCGGCTGTCACTGCATCTCAGTCCTGCCCTGCAGAGAGATCTACTATTTCTGTCATTGCTTCCTGCCCCAGCTGAGCTGTGAATTGAACATACAGTATTTGCAGAGAACAGCTGGCTCACACACTGTTTCAAATCAAAGAGGATGTCTGTTAAAAACCCACAGAGACCACCGTTTCCTCCGCATGTTCCTGCAAAGTGTGTCAGGCCACCAGCGGGGGAGTCTCAGCTGTGTGTCTTCTATCTCCCTGCCCCCTTTAGCAAAGGAGGACATGCAGAGCGGGCTGCTATTTATCAGCCTATTCCTTCCCGATACAGGGTGACTTGGTGACACACACAGGAACATGGTCCCATAGAATGGCCAAGGAGAATGGTGGCCCCTCCAATTGCAAGGTAACAGTAATACACAACATAATGACAAAGTGCTTCAGGGGGACATGCACTACAGTGATCACGTTATCATGTACACAGACAATGATGCGCTTGGGCTCTCTTCCACTGCAGGGTACCATATTAAGAAACCGAAGGCACCTATCCCCATCAAGTCTTTCCCCTTGCATCCAGATATTGACATAATCAGTTGGAATTTATGCTGTAGGCTTCATTCAACTGTGTATAGCGACAGACTGAGAACCTACTGATCCGATCTGAGCCTTTTCACTGTAGTATGCTCTAGGTGCATAGAAAGAGAGGACCCATGAGCATCAATTCATTGCCTCGTGTGACCGGGACATGCATAGCAAGGACGTATCATTCAACAGATCTCCTTCCAAATGCAGTTGGACATGGTGACAAGGATGGGAGGGAGATATGACACATGAAATCCCTCGCTCACGCATCAGTGACATCGGCAGAAGATATGTATGACCCATCAGATTTCTCCCTTACCCATGTGACGTAGAGAGAAGTGACATGTGAATCATTCTAAGCAGCAGGCATTTTTGAGCTATTGTATAAACGATAAGTTCATTTCACTGCAGCTATTATACGAAGTGACTGAATGCCGTCCTCATTCAAAAATATATATATTTTTTTTGTTCCCGGAAACAAAACACGTATTTCGAATTGAGCGGATCAGAATCCATTGAGAATTTTGTTACACTTCTCTGACTGTAAAGTGCGTCTTTTTTTCAAATCATGTATTCTGGTTTTGGTCAGGGAAATTCACTAATCTGTCTTCTCCTGCACTCCGCTTTGCTGAGGGGCAGAGCAATGACGACAATAGGGGTAGCTGCTGTTGGTTTAAGCAGAATCTGAGTAGCTGGTATCTTGTGCCATCCAGAGGAATTCACAATTTTATGCTTTTTATGTTAATTGATCTATATTCACATTTTTATACAAATAAGCCCATTAGAAATTGGTATATAAATATATATATTTCTACCTGTACTATTGTATTTTCGTAATGATCCTCAAATGTAGTAAATGTGGCTGTTCCTCGTTTCTGCCCTGCCCGCTGTTCCTCGTTCCCGCCAGCTGTTCCTCGTTTCTGCCCTGCCCGCTGTTCCTGCCATGCCCGCTGTTCCTCGTTCCTGCCCGCTGTTCCTGCCATGCCCGCTGTTCCTCGTTTCTGCCCTGCCCGCTGTTACTCGTGTTTGCCCTGCCCGCTGTTCCTGCCATGCCTGCTGTTCCTCGTTTTTGCCCTGCCCGCTGTTCCTGCCAATCCCGCTGTTCCTGCCAATCCCGCTGTTCCTAGTTTCTGCCCTGCCCGCTGTTCCTGCCATGCCCGCTGTTCCTCGTTTCTGCCCTGCCCGCTGTTCCTGCCATGCCCACTGTTCCTGTTTCTGCCCTGCCCGCTGTTCCTGCCATGCCCGCTGTTCCTGTTTCTGCCCTGCCCGCTGTTCCTGCCATGCCCGCTGTTCCTCGTTTCTGCCCTGCCCGCTGTTCCTGCCATGCCCACTGTTCCTGTTTCTGCCCTGCCCGCTGTTCCTGCCATGCCCGCTGTTCCTCGTTTCTGCCATGCCTGCTGTTCCTCGTTTCTGCCCTGCCCGCTGTTCCTGTTTCTGCCCTGCCTGCTGTTCCTGCCATGCCCACTTCCTGTTTCTGCCCTGCCCGCTGTTCCTGCCATGCCCGCTGTTCCTCGTTTCTGCCCTGCCGCTGTTCCTGCCATGCCCGCTGTTCCTCGTTTCTGCCCTGCCTGCTGTTCCTGCCATGCCCGCTGTTCCTCGTTTCTGCCCTGCCTGCTGTTCCTGCCATGCCCGCTGTTCCTCGTTCCTGCCATGCCCGCTGTTCCTCGTTTCTGCCCTGCCCGCTGTTCCTGCCATGCCCGCTGTTCCTCGTTTCTGCCCTGCCCGCTGTTCCTGCCCTGCCTGCTGTTCCTCGTTTCTGCCTTGCCCACCCTCATAACTTTAATTTCCTCTTAGTCATGATTATATCAATAACGTGCATCCAAAACGACCCTTCATGCCCTGATTCAGGAAGGTTTTAAGGATGAAGGAGGTTATGTTGACTTAATACATAGCAGCACGTTAAAGAGTGACTGACACGGAAAAATTATATATTAAAAAAACAAAACACGTTTTATACCTGCACTAAAGATACTAAAAAAAGTTAGTTCTGCACACATACACCGAGGTGTGTCCTCTTCTACAAATATATGTATACTGTGAGCAATACAGAATGAATCATCTCGGCCCATCACATGGCGCGATAAGGAATGAGACGCTGGCGCTGATCTGCCTGGCGACACGTGACACGAGATAAGGGATTGAAGTAAAACAGACTGTAAGTTTGGCAGAGGAAGTGTAACCAGTGCCGGCTCCTAATCCGGTGGGGCTCGGTGCAGGGGGAGAGCACAGGGCTTCTTACCTTCTCTCCGGCATCTCCTCCTGGCGCCGCTGCGTTGTCACGGAAACACGTCGCCATTTGATGCAATGTTGTCATGGCGTCGCGTCGTCTCTTTCAGAAGATGCTGGAGGGGAAGGTAGGAGACGGTTACACAGTCCTCGCGCTTTCCACCCGGCAATGAGTTTACATGTTGTGGGGAAGAGCGCAGGGCCTCGGTGTGACTGCACCGATGGAACCGCCGTCCAGCCGGCCCGGAGTGCAACTGCCTGTCTGAGACCAGACACAGAGATGGGGAATCAGAGAGGCACACCGAGAGGCAGCACAGGGAGCAGTGCGAGGGGCTTAAGAGACAGTCTGTCACTTGCTAAACACCTGCTCGACTCTTGCATTCTTCTCAAGGATGTCTTCTCTCTACCCTTTTTGTATCTAAAACCCTCTTCTACCTAAAACCTCTAACTCATTGCCCTTCCCCCTCAATATCTGACTAGCACCCTCTCTATCCACCTTTTAGGACCTTTCTTAAAACACACCTCTTAAACGAAGCATATGGGGAGCTCCGCTGGCTGATACTGTACATCTCATATGCACTGACCTTGGCCACTTGCAGACGCACTTACCAGAATGCCCTTCTACTGTCTTAAAGTTTTCCCCACTTACCAGTTAGATTGTAAGCTCTTCGGGGCAGGGACTCCTCCCCCCCTATTTATTTTGTCTGACGCGCGTATTCCCATTGTGTTGTAATATTATGCCACGTGTATTGTAAAGCCAGTGTTCCTGGAGGGCGCTATATAAATAGAGACATACTCACTCGGGTGGTGACAGAGGAGTCTTGCAGAAGACTGCTGGCCTAGGCGCGAGAAAGTGAAGGACCGCTGCAGAAACGCATCTCCTGCACAATAAGTGTGTTATGAAAAGATTCCACAGTAGGAGAGAGCCAGATAATTGCCGAGCCGTTAACGAGCGACCGGCTAACAGACAGCCGGGGGAGGCCCATTCTTGCAACTCGAGTATCCTTTGTGAATTACACACGCGTCACAAATGTTTCACCCTTAACTGGCCTGCAACGTGACTACATGCCATTTGACAACAGAGCTCCAATGCAGTGCTGGCAATTAAATTAGCCTAAGGGTCTGCTGCAGTGAACACTGGCACCAGATTAAGGGACAGTAGCACAGCATCCTAATTTATTGTGTGGGTATTATATGGCTCCTCCGCATGGGGTACCGTGACTCTGGGGGGGCTGGATTCAGGTGGCTGGGCGATGATGAGGTTGCAGAATAACGGGCGCCAGGAACTTTTGCAGTACAGCGGTCATTTATTC